>NW_016908702.1:0-8422 GCF_001483705.2 Eufriesea mexicana | reverse complement strand
TCCCGCAAGGGTAGGTCCAACTTGTCCGATGATCCTTCAACGGTGAGGGCAGGGTTTTTCCAAGCCGCGTGTCCAACACCTACACACACGTTCCCCTGCGGCGGCGACGCTAGAAAGTACAATAACATCTTTTTCGCGAAGCCGTTATAAAGCATTAGCTCGAGGCACGGCGCGGTCGCCAGTTGGCGGGCACCGGTAACGCGCACAATACTTGTCTAGATGGCTGCAGCCAGTACTGTATATTCACATGCCAATATCTCCAGCCACAATTGATCTATCCTTTGATCATACTCAAATTGCTATTGTATTTAGTGACTCGTGGATGGGTTAATCCATTGGCAATGATGCTATTTTTTAGCGCATATGTATAACCTGCTGAGCTTTGCAGCACTTTGGTGCTCACTGCAATGGTCCGCTCTGGATATGTTTGGGAAGATAGGGTTTGTAAGGTTAGGTCAGATTAGGATAAGACGTGAGTCTGCTTTACTCGCTGCGATACGACGGTGTTCGTTGCTTTACCATTCGCTGCTATCTTCCGCTGCGCTACGTTTCCCGCGGATATGCTCTACTGTGGTATGGTTAGGTGGTGCAACGATGGATAATGTTAGGAATTTAATCTGTGCTATGCGCTGCCACCAGAGGTATACGGCTGTTTCACCTGCTGTGCTATGCTCTGCTGTACACACTGCACTATGCTGTGTTCAACTACGAATGGACCAGGTTTGATTAATTTGGGTTTTGTATCTGTGCCTTTCGCTAGTATCCTCTGGCATTTGTCGCATTACCATGCTCTCATGGTATCTGCTTCGTTTACCTGCGTTCTGTTGGTCCAGCTGCAGTTGGGTTAGGAAAGTATTGTACATGAGGCTAGGTTATACCAGGCTTGGATCGTTTAAGTTAGGTTGGGTTCCGAATTCGCATTTTTCGCGGCTATTCAATGTATTCTGCGCTTCACTCATGCCTTCTGCGCTGACCTATGCTCTGCCAGGGTATGGAACGTTTGGATATGTTAAGTTGGCTTATGTTAGGAATTTGTGCTATTGGCTGCTATTCGGTGGTATACGGCGCTTCATTGTGTTCTGTTGCCCTCTGATGCGCTTTCCTGCTATCTGCGTTGCTCTGCTATGGTTGGGATAAGTTAGGTTTTGCTCGGTTGGGTAAAGTTGGGAGTCTGTGCTAACATCTGCTATTCGTTGGTATACGGCGCATTAAGGTACCCTATTGCGTACCGCTCTGCTTTGCTCCGCCTTGTTTAGAATAGGTGGGGAAGAACCTGTAACGTTTGTTTAGATTTCGTTGTGTTAGTTGTGGTTAGGAAGCGTAAGGTTAGGAAACTGTTATATTCTTTGCTTTTCCATTGTATCATTAACGGCACTCTGCTCCGCTGCGCTCTATAGCTGTAGCGTTGCTGTTTGTATCTGTGATGCACGAAGCGGTGCTATTCTATCATAATCGATACTATTCGGCACTTTGAAGTACTCGGCTGCACTCAGCTGTGCTTGCCTGTTCTCGGTTGCCCTCTCCTGCGCTCTGCTGTTTCCAAACTGCAGCTCCCTGTTCCGTTTGCGGTTTTATCCAATGTGGAGCCGTGCACTGAAGTGCTTTGCCGTGGTAACGTTCCTGCTCGGAGTGGTGCTGACCTGAGCGGTAGTGTGCTGTGCTGCTCAGCGCTGTGATATTCGGTGCTATTTATTGCCCTGCGTTGCTGTGCTACGTTCTGCAGCGCGCTGCTGTTGTCGTGGAAATGAAGAACTTCATGCACAAGTAATCGGTATTCTCTATTTCCGTTCAGGTGCCCCATCCAAGCAAGGTGACGCTTGT
Organism: Eufriesea mexicana; assembly: GCF_001483705.2. Taxonomy (NCBI): domain Eukaryota; kingdom Metazoa; phylum Arthropoda; class Insecta; order Hymenoptera; family Apidae; genus Eufriesea; species Eufriesea mexicana. The sequence goes on along the minus strand of NW_016908702.1, from coordinate 6,601 downwards.
GAACGGCGCGAACAGTTACTGTGTGTAGGAATTCAACGGCTCATTCCGAAGAAGTACCAACCCTGCACAGTACACTTCCTTCTTCTTTTCTTGAATGCGAATATACCTGTTAGCGTGTAATGCCAAATTTTCACTGCAAATATCGTCTTTGGCTGTGCTTCGAGCTTCTGATACCACGCGCAAGAGGACATGAAGAATGGAAAACGGAGTGCAGAGTTTTTAACATAATTGAGTCAGGAATGGATGCTACCTAATCCAAAGTTCGTACGGAATGTTGATGGCAATTCGCTTAATGCGTAGGTCAAAGGAAATAGCATTAATAGTACTTTTTTAGGTATAGGTGGCGAAATAAATGTAATTGTGTAAAGAAAATGTGGACTTGCATTTAACAAAAGAAGCACAGTACCTCAATCAAGGTACTGCCAACTATTACAATCGTCGCTAGTTAAGGATATAGCTAATGACAATAGTGTTTAATATGATAATTGACCACATCCATTGCATTGAACAATTGGCAGATTTCAGTCATCCTTGTAGTCGAATTAATTAGTTATTTGATTAAATTAATTCCAATTTCGGCGGTCTGTACCTCGTCCGATGTAAAACTTGTGCTGGTGTTCTTCAAGTAGCGTATCCGTAGTACAGTTGAAAATAAGCCATATATCTTTTATATTCCCGTTGTGTGCAAACATGACGTGGTTGGTTTGTTGAATTAGGTGACCACATTAGTTAACGGAATATCCTTAGTGTTAATACGTAATACCTATATAACTCGTTTGTAAAATCCAAAGCACTACAAACGACGAAACTAATCGCTAACTTAATCCCACCTTTCAAGCTCAACCCTTTCCACTCCACTACTGCTTAGGAAGTGCACTTCTCTTCCTTGTACTCGATTCTGTATAGAAGGATCGGTAAGCCTCATACCTGATAATCCAGAAAATATGGAGGTGAAAAGTGCGAAAGGGCGGCAGACAGGGGGCGTGCACGTACTTCTCTTTTGATCCGAGCCCCTTTCCTTCTGCCTCACCTTCTAGCCTCCACTTTCCTCGTTCCATTCCTTAAAACCGCTCGCCGTTCCGTTATGCGTTTTTCCTAGAAACCTGATTATATCTCATTCGACTTCACAATATCCCCAACACATCAATTCAGTTAATTACTTTGTACTTGATGGACACGTTTTGAACTACATTCTCCATCGCTATCGTGACGCGGGCGCCGAGAAATTAAGACTGATTCGGGCAACTGCATGGCACATGAAATCTCTATGATGGTCAAATTTTGTACTCGTCTCAACGAATGGCTCTATTCCGGGCTGTGGTTGTTAGAACCTTGGGTGGAAGAGGTCTTGACTTGAGATAGACGTTATCGTACCGTACGCGACGAAATAACAGCACAGCCTGCAGGTTTCTATGGTCCATATGTCGAAATTCTTTCTACGCACGTGTCACGTACGTATTCGCGTAGAGACTTCAATCCTTAGCACCGAAAGCCATCATTAATTACCGTCAACTATTCTTTCTACCAATTCCACCGGTTTATGTGAAGAATCGCTGGAACGTAATACTTAATGGCGAATGTGTCGAATAGAGACAGAGCAAAGAGGATATGATTTTAAAGAACCTTTCTTAAAATCTTCTATATTTCAATGCGGTGAATACGAATCTAGGTGCAAATACTGCTTGCCATGTCACGTTTATGGAACACATAAATAAAAGGAATTCATCTTTGGTAACTTTATAATTATTCTTAAATTGTATTCTGGACATAGTGACAGTACCTTCAAAGTTCTTATCGATTGCTTTGTGTAACGCAAACGTTACCCCGCGAATCAAATTTGTTTATAATAAAAATATTTTTTTTACCTATATATACCGCTCTGAATTTATTAGAAGAGCACTGAAAATTATGTTGTGAATTATCATCTTGTCGCATAGAGTAGCTGCTGCTGTGATATTTCATGAAGAATTTCGACACCCTTTGTATCTACAGTGGAACTTTATGAGTAGATGCAGAGTGCAAATGGTATTGAATTATAGTTGTCATTACTTTCGCTCTATATGGGTACCCTACAATTAATTTCGTCGCATGTTTTGTCTGATATGAATATTTAAATGTAGATGAATGATTGAATGAAGACAAACTTTGCAGTGTCTATTCCCGCATAAGTGGTATTTTATTTTACCCCAATTTATATGTGCAGAGACCACAGAAAGATGTGGATTTGTAAATATGTAGTAAAAATATTTTCGTGGAATGAAAAGATTTAGTTAACACCGTGGAATGATATTTCTTCTTATTATTAAATATATAAGATGACATAGCCTACGGTCGAGATGTTCGTGAGGGTGAAGCAGATACCTTAGATTAGACTTGTGTAATATGGTATACAGATTTGTATGAAATTTTGTGGAACATGTAATTCCATTATTTAAGAAAGAACGTGAGGGAGTGGTTGTATTTTAAATTTAGTAGAACAATGTACTATTCTGCTTTTTTTAACTACAACAAAATGTTCCTCTAATATCCAAATTAATTCGGAGGTGATAGCTTGAATTCAATCTTAAGTTCGCATATCGGTTATATACTACTTACGAAAAGCATCATTGAGTGCTTTCTTTCACAACAAATGTACTTCTTCTCCCTTATATTCTGTTTTCGGTAATTTGTAAATATTGGATTTCACCTTAATTCAACATGCCTGTCCCTTTAACCTGGCTCCGGAGTCGATTGATTTCACTACATATCTTACAACTAATAAATTATACAACGAAATTAGAGCAGCAAACTTTCATTCTATATATACACAAATAAAGAGTGAAAACGATATGTCTTTACTGCAATGAACTTCATAGCAACAACAAATCTGCCATAAAATGGTCGCCCACAGTCACGTGTATTCAATTTTCTACCAAAAATGACCAATGAGTTCTTCGCGATATTCGGCAATATTACTCGCAAACCTTTATCAAAATTCTCCACTGAGGTCACCAAACGTCTTGTTAAAATCGCAGCTAAACGAAAGAAAACAGGCCCTGGGATGAAGTCCTCCGTGACCAAGAGATCTAGCAAATTCTTACTGGGACCTGTCTGATTACTGTCGACAATGGTGCAATCGGTGGACGTTTTTAGATGTATCTCCGTCCGGAAGCACGTCTATCAAGATACCCCTGACGAGACCGGCTACGTCAATTCGAAGTGAAAACGTCACGGAGCATGGGAGGGGAAAGGAAGGAAGGAAGAGTATCCTGCGTGTGGTGGCTGCGCGGCGGAAGGGAAAGCTGTATTTATGCCCGTGAACTTCAGATTATTTTGGCCGACACCGTGTCTCTCGTGAGTAACGACGCACTCGGTCAGATATTTCGCTTCATCCACGTTCCATCCATTCTAAGAATCTTTCCGAGCCGGTACGTCGTCTGTCGGTGAACTTCAGGCACGATAGAGTCGAAATATCGATCGATTTGGTACGGCGGAAGCCATCACGGTCATAAATACATCAGTGAGGTTGTGGAGAGGGAGGAAATGTGAAGTTTTCGTAGAAAAGATGGAAGACGAAGCGGATATCCCTTTGGTCTCTGAGGAATTTAGAGAGAGCTGTGATATCGCGGCACTGTGGAGGTTGAGAACTGTATCAAGCTTGATAATGCATATGGAGTGGATAGGAATATATCTTGGAGGTAATCCTCAGTCACCATAGCAAGCAAATGATGGACCTACTCCGGTCAAACAATTTGAGAGTCCATGTTTGCTGAAGGTGTGGTGTATTCGTTTTGTAATCAAGGTTTTTGGTCACCTCTTGCTTACCAAACATATTTTCGCCCTTAATCCACATACGTGGCAGGGTGTATCTTCGCAACACCTCTGCCTTCTGACACTCTCCCTGCTGTCTTCCTAGCTTTACTTTCTTGTTTCGTTTATCTTCGAAACTCCGACGAAGGTTGTTGCAAGTTTTCCAACAGTTTGTCTGGAAACTGGCGAAAATTAGATGGCAGGTTACGTTTCACCAAATATCTGAAGTATGACTTGCCTGAAAATACGAGGCGGGTATCGGTGACAGTTGTAGATAGGTTGAAGGATGACAAGGATATAGAAATTACGTGTTTGCTCTAGAACTTGGAATCGTTAACTGACTGAAATGCATTGTTAACACTAGAACCATCAGCCTCTAACGAGTGTCTAAATATCATACACACTATTGGTGACAATTAAGCATTCGCACTCTGTCACTTTCTTGCCAATGATGGATAGGATTTCAAAGAATTTCCGTTACGACGTTAAGGGCAATTTACGGAGCAGGTGTAAGAAATCGTATGGCAGTTAACACGTACAGTTATTGGATTTTAATACCTCGCACACCGTTACAACATCTGAAATTTGACATACTTATGAATATCGAGCTTCAAAGTTTTATCAAATGGCGACCGAAGTGCGCCTCTTGACCGCAAAGGTTTAAATCGGTATGATGGAGCTAAATGAGCTGTGGTCACGATCGAATAAAGATCGATATTAATACAGATGTTGTACAGTGGTAATATTTATTGGCAACAACAACATAAATATTTGAGAATGACTGTAAAGCAACGAATTATTGCTCGGCTTACCGCAACGCTGAACACAGTATTGCAGTATTACAAGCCTGTTCGACTTCGACACTTAACTTCACATCTCTATTAAACGGCAATTACCTTCGATCCCAACGAATGTATGGCATAACCATATATGCATATCCTAATGGTCCAACGCGTTATCCATGGTTTCCCACTGACCTGGGCCTTGAATATTCGTCCCTCGTCCTCCAGGTAACCTTCAAAAAGCTACGCCTACATGATGGAAAGTGTGTTATACGACGTTTATTCTGCAATAATCAACTGCATACTCTCGGCAATTGCTAAGACAGTGAATCTGTATCAATTCCTCTTGTCCCCATTGATAACTATATCGTTTATGTATGTTTTACTGCTTTTGTCACTGGTGAAATACCTATGGAGTCTGTGGAGAAAACGAGTGAGTGTTTTTGACGAGGTATACCAGGTAATTAATTTATAAATATAAATTCTTAGAAATGATTCATCTTGTCAGATTCAGCGAAGAATTAGGTAAAGTTCCAGGCGTTATAATGGGTAATTGGTTTAGGAACATGAATTGAAAGCAGAGATATCTTTGCCGCGAAATATATGGTTCGACAAGTATGGAGAATTATGTTAAACTTGGTGTTCGCTGATTAATTCGAAAATATGCATCGAAATAGTTAAATGGATTGTCAAATTCGTTTAACACGTTCACTGTAGAAGTTTCAAATTCGGACAGCCATTCAAGGCGTGTAGCTTTGCCACACGAGTTTGGCAGAGACTATGATGTATAATGCAGGTTCGCGCAAAGGTAAGATGAATACATGTGCCACTGAAAATCTACGTTAATCAGGCTTCATAGGTTAGAAGGTGAAGGTGCGTGACGATGTTATAGATAAGATTTTCTAAAATCTATACAGGATTATTAGCAAAGGAAAGACGTGATTATATTCGGTATTAGATAAAACCGACTACGAAGGTCTAAATCTAGGGACCATACATTGAATTGAAATACGTAGGTCGTGGTTCCCAATTTTAATAAAGGCGTTGGTACGCTAACACCAACCTTTCCGAGAATCGGCTATTCGCGTGATTTTTGTTTTATCCGGCTTAACGCAATGGCCCTAAAAATAGTGAAAGTACCTCAGAAAGCTTTCTCGGCTATTGAAATAAAGGAGAGACATAGTGACATTAATTGCTGTCTGACTCGTCCCTCTAAGGTAATCGATATTATGCCATTCCCGTGAGGCCTCAAGGATCGCATTACTCACAACCCACAAAGATTAAGTATTATGTAATTGTGCTTAATGTAACATATATTACCAGGAGTCGCGGAAACGCGGTTTTTATTTCGTCCCTTCCAAACCTTTCATTGCTGCAAGTACGGTACCGTGTAGGCTAAAAGCTCTAATGGTATAGTTAATAATAGGTTTGTATTTAATTTATGTTGCTGAATATTCAATACTGTGCTTAATTAATCGAGGACTTAGTTCCAATTATGTAAGTAATAATATTGAATTAATAATACCAGTATTAATTTGAGACCTTGGTACCATGTCGCGTAATAGGTTAAACAAGTACTTTAGATCATAAATTTTCAATTCATAAGCTGTAAGCACCTTTTAAAGTTCAATTTGATAAGTATCTTCGTAGTTTGCAGGTAACATATGATGAAATGCCTATTATGACTGTCTCCGACACCTAGTTAAAGCTATGTCGGTCTAGTTCTAAAATTGCTCTTTAGAAGACGATACCAATTACCAGGGCATACATCGTGGAAGTGGCTACTCATCGAGACCCAACGTGCGCACTGGTGGAGCAGCCTGCTGGCGATATCTGTTTCAAGAAGTCTAACCTAACTTGGAGCGAAAGAAGTTAAAGTGAACATACTGACACTACATTACATTTCGTGTCTTGCAAAAAGCTCTTCGGATGTGAATATTAATATTTATGCTCTACTGATGCAACGATAATTTATTACACTTCAGCAGAATATAATATTTCCAAGTTCCCGAAAACTTTGGGAATCAGAT
>NW_016908701.1:0-627 GCF_001483705.2 Eufriesea mexicana | reverse complement strand
TATGCACTGCTGCTCAGTGCTTTGCCGTGCTCTAGTGTGTTCTAACATGCTCTGCTTGTCTCTACGTAGGCCATCAATAGCTGTCGCAGGAAGTTATGTTGAGCCACGCTAATTTCGGTTAGATTAGGTTATGCCAGGTTTTGTATGGTTATCTTCGACTTTTGTGCTTTACTCTCCTATTCGGTGGCTTTCTGCGTTCTACATTGCTCTACTACATTCTGATCGACTCTGGGGAGGAGCGCAACAGAGGTCGCGGCACGATAGGTTGAGTTAGGCTACGTTTGGTTGGGCTACATTGACATGGGTTAGGTTAAGGTGGCTATGACGTTTGTTCGATTCTCTTGATTCCTGAGATCTACTGTCCTCTAATATGTTCAGATCGACTTTGGGGAAGCCGGCAATAGTGGTTGCTTTACATAGGATTGGATATCTTACTTTTGGTTATGGTAAGATTGTATATATTACGATAGCGTATCATTGACTTTTGCCCCATGCACTGCTATTCGGTGCACTTCTGCGCTCTACGTTGCCCTACTGAACACCGCTCAACTTTGGGGAGGCTAAAAGTGGTGGGCGTGGAACCTTTGCTTGAGTTACGTTTCGTTATGTCCTGATTAGGTTAGGTTA
>NW_016908700.1:0-14049 GCF_001483705.2 Eufriesea mexicana | reverse complement strand
AAAGTTGAGGATATCCTGATCCAAACTGGCCTAACATAACCCAACAGAACGTAGCATAACTGAATATAACGTGCCAGGACCACCGCTGCTAGCATCCCCAGAGCAAAGCAGAGTCCAGTAGAACACTCTAGATCACAGAAAGCCACCGAATACTCGTCAATGGCACAAAAGTCAAGGCTACTCTGTCGTAAGTTAACCAAACTTGTGATATGCATACGCAGGATATCTAAACCTAACGCGCTGAGACCACTATTGCTGGCCTCCGCAGGGCCAAGCAGAATATACGCAATCACAGCGGAGCGCAGAAGTCCACCTCATTGCTGTGTATAGCACAAAAGTCTAACCTATCCTGACATAACCTGGCTTCACAAAACCTAACCTAACATAGCGTAACAAAACACGGCGTGCCACGACCACTGTTGCGGAAAACCACAGAGCCGAGCAGAAAATATTGGAGCACAATAGAGCGCAGATATCCGCGGATAGCAGTGTATAGCACAAAAGTCTCACCTACATCGCCCTAACCACCAACAAACGTAACAACCAAACGTAGCTTAACTCTAACTAACCAGCCGAGACCACGCTTGCTGACCCCCCAGCCACAAGCAGAAAATACTACAGCAAAGCAGAGCGCAGAGATCCACCGCATTGCAATGTGTAGCACAAAATCCGTAAATATCCTAACCTAACAATGCTAACCGAGCCTAGCAAGACGTAACATTGCTCAATCATACGTCCCGAGACCACAAATGCTGGACACCCCGAGCCGAGCGGAGCATATTATAGCACATGAGAGCGCAGATGCGCACAGAATAGCAGTGTATAGGGCAAAAGGCTAAGTATCCTATCGTAACCTAGCCAAACGTAACAAAACCAAACGAAACATAACTAAACCTAACATGTCGAAACCCACCTTGCTGGCCGCCACAAACACAAGGAGAATGTACTGGATCACGGTAGAGCGCAGAAACGCACCACAATGAAATGAATAGCACAAAAGTAGAAGATATCCCGACCTAACCTCACGTAACCTCTTCCAACCGTACGTAACACAAATCAACCTAACGTTCCGAGATAACCACAGCTGGCCTCCGCAGAGCCAAGCAGAATACAGTAGAGCGCAGTAGAGCGTAGAAATCCGCGGATGTCTGTGTATAGGACAAAGGTTTGGTCTATACTCTCCTAACCTCACCAGACGTAACATACGTAAGCGTAGCGTAACTCAACCTAACGTGCCGAGAAAACTATTGCTCGCCTCCCCAGAGTCGAGCAGAGTATAGTACAGCAATGTAGAGCGCTGAAATCCACCGAATAGCAGTGTATAGCAAAAAAGTCAAACATACCCTGAAGCAACCTGGCCTTACCTTTCCCAACCAAACGTAGTGTAGCTCAACCTAACATGCCCAGACCACTACTGCTCTCCCCGGGTGGGTCATACAGAATGTAGTAAAGCACAGCAGATCACAGGAACCCACCGAACAACAGTGTACAGCGCTAAAGTCAAAGATTCTCCAACCCTCCTAAACCTAATCTAACCTAACCAAACGTAACATGACACAAACTAACGTGCCGAGTGCACTATTCCTGGCGTCCGTAGAGGCAACCAAAATAAGATAGAGCACAGTAGAACCCAGAAGCCTATATGATTGCAGTATTGAGCAGAATAACCTATCACAGCCAAACGTAATCTAACTCAACCTAACGTGCCGCTACCAGTATTGCTGGACTCCGTAGAGCCAACCAGAGCATAGTAGTGCAGAATAGAGCGCAGAAATGCACAGGATCGCAGCGTATAGCAGAATGGTCGAAGCTGACCGAACCTAACCAAAGCCAAAGTAACCAAACAAAACGTATCGTATCCCAACCTATATTAGCGAGACTATTATTACTGTGGTCCCCGGATCCAAGCAGAATATACTAGAGCTCAGAAATCCTCCGAATTTCAGTGTACAGCGCAAAAGTCACAAATACCTAACCTAGCCCAAACAAACCTAACCTAGCGGAACGCAACTTAACTCTACGTAACGCGTCGCGGCCGCTGGTTCTTTGCTCGCCGAAGCGGAGCGGAGCATATGAGATTACCGTAGAGCGCAGGAATACACCGAAAAGCAGTGTTTAGCACAAAAGTCAAAGCTGCCCTGGCATAACCTAGCCAAACATGACATAACCGAGCGTAACCTAATTTCACCTAACCTACCTACATCAAAATTGCTGTCCTCTCCAGAGCTAAGCAGGATATACAAGAGCACAGCGGATCACAGATGTCCGCGGCGTTGAATTGTAATTCTCAAATGACAAAGAAAACCTGATATTGCCTAACCTAACCTAAGGTTCCGAGAAAACTATTGCTTCTTTCCCAGAGTCGAACTGAAGATATGAGACAAAAATGGAGCGCACAAATCCACCGAAAAGATGTGTATAGCGCAAAGGTCCATGCTTTCCTCTCCTACCCTAACCAATCGTACCATAACCGAACGTAACCTAACACAACCTAACGTGCAGAGACCGATATTGCAGCCATCCCCGGTGCCCAGCAGGTAATTCTAAAGCACAGTAGGAAGCAGAAATCAATCATACAGCAGTGTGCAGCACAAAAGTTAAAGCCATCCTAACAAAGCTTAACCCAATCCATCATAAACGAACGTAAAGAGACTGAATGTAATGTGCCGAGAGCACTATTGCTGTCATTTCCGGAGCCAAGCTGAAAACGTTAGAGCACTGCTTGGCTCAGAAAGCCACCCAATACAAGGCTATAGCACTGAAGGCAATGCTATCACCTCCTGACCTAACGATCCGTAACATGAACAAAAGTAACCTAACTCAACCTAACGAGCCGCAAGCACTATTGCTGGCCACCACACAGCCAAGCAGAACGCACTAGTGCAGTGTAGAACGCCGAAATCCATAGAATCGCGGTATATATCGGGAAAGCGACAGGCACCCATACCCAACACAAGCCAACGGCACATAGCGGAACAAGGACTAACTCTACCTAACGTAGCGAGACTGCTATTGCAGCCATCCGGAGGGCAAAGCAGGGCATACTGGAGCACAGTAGAGTGCGGAAATCCACCGGATATCACTGTAAAGCAAAAATGTTAAAGCTACCTAAACCGAACTTGGCCTAACCCAGCCTTACCAAACTCAGCCTGACAAGACGTAGGGGGCGAAGACAACTATTGCTGGCGTTCCCAGTGCCAAGCTGAATATATTATAGCACTCTAGGGCGCAGAATTCCACGTAATAGCAGACTACAGCATTAAAGTCAAATCTAGCCTCTCCTACCGTAACCAATCGTAACATGACCAAACGCAAGCTAACTCAGCCTAGTGTGCCGTGGTCACAATTGCTGGCCTCCCCAGAGTGAAGCAGTACACATTAGTGGAGAGTAGATCGTAGAGGTCCGTAGAATCTCAGTATACACCAGAAAAGTCAAAGCTACCCGAACCTTACCCAAACCAACGGAACATAGCTAAACGTAGCATAACACAACCTGACTTGCCGAGAAGGCTATTACTCCCCTTCCCAGAGCCAAGCAGAACATGCTGGAGCTCAGCAGAGCGCAACAAGAGCCCGAAAAGAAGTGTACGGCGCAAAAGATGAATATAACCTTTCCAAACAAAGCCTAACCCAACGCAACCGAACGTAACATAACTCAACATAACGTGCCGAGGCTACTATTACTGACCTGCCCATAGCCAAGCTGAAAACATTAGGGAAATGTATTGCGCAGGAATCCACCTGTTATCCAACTATAGCACTAAAGTCAGAGCTATCCTCTCCAAACCTAACCAATCGTACCACAACCAAATGTAACCAAATTCGACCTAACATGCCGCGACCACTATTGCTGGCGTGCCTAGAGCGAAGAAGAACACATTAGTGGGGAGTTGAACGCAGAAACCCATAGAATCGCAGTGTATAGCAGAAAAGTCAAAGCGACCCAAACCTAACCCACACCAACGGAACATAACCGAACATAGCCTAACTCAACCTAACATGTCGAGACCGATTTTGCTACCCTCCCCAGCGCCAAGCAGTACATACTAGAGCAGAGTAGAGCGCAGTAACCCGCCGAATAGGGGTGTATATCTCAAAAGTAAAAGCACACCTATCCAAATTTGGCCTGAGCCAACCTGGCCGTGCGTAACCTGACACAACAGATCGTCCAGAGGCCACAATTGGTGGCTTTCCCTGAGCCAAGCTGAAACGTTAGAGCACTGTAGGGCGCAGGAATCCACCTCATAGCAGACTATAGCACTAATGTCGAATAAACCACTCCTAACCTAACCAGTCCTACCATAACCAAACGTAACCTAACTCAACGTAACGTGCCGCGGCAACTATTGCTAGCCTCCACATAGAAAACCAGAATACATTAGTATGGAGTAGAACGCAGAAATCCATATTATCGGTGTGCGTATAGGGAAAGTCAAAGCTACCGAAGCCTAACCTAAGACAACGGAACATGCCTAAACATAGCCTAACACAAACTCACGTGCCGAGGCTGCGATTGCTGGCCATCCCAGAGGCAAGATGAGAATATTAGCCCACAGTTGTGCGCAGAAACCCACCTAATATCAGAATATAGCACTACAGTCAAAGCTACCGTCTGCTAACCTAACCAACCGTAACATAACCAAACGTATCATGTCTCAACCTTGCGTGCAGGGACCACTATTTCTGGTCTTTCCAGAAGCAAGCTAAAAGCATTTGAGCGCTATAGTGCGCAGAAATATTCCCAAATGCAGCCCATAGCACTAATGTCAGAACTATCCTCGCCTGGTGTAACAAACTGCAACATAGCAAAACACAACCTAACTCAACCTGTCGTGCCACGACCACTATTCCTGGCTTCCACAGAGCCGAGCTGAAAATAGTAGAGCGCTGTGGGGCGCAGTGGACAACCAAATAGCAGAATATAGCACTGAAGTCAAAGCTATCCTCCCCGAACCCAATCAATCCTAACATAACCAAACGTAACATAACGCAACCTAACTTGCAGCGACCACTATTGCTGGCCTCCAGAGATCCAAGCATAACACATTAGGGGAGAGTAGATCGCAAAAATCCGAACAATCGCAGGGCACATGGGAAAGGTCAAAGCTACCCTGACCTAACCGAAACAATCAGAACATACCCCAACATATACTAGCTAAACCTAACGCACCGAGACCGCTATTTCTGACAACCCCAGAGCCAAACATGGCATACTTGCGCACAGTAGAGCGCAGCAATCCATCGAATAGGAATGCACAGCGCAGAAGCTGTAGCTACATTTACCAAACAAAGCCTAACCCAACCTAACCGGACGTAGCATGACAGATCGTAACGTGCCGAGACCACTATTTCAGGCCTTGACAGAGACAAGCTGCAGATATTCGCACGCTGTAGGGTGCAGAAATCCACCTAATGGCAGACCATAGCGCTAAAGTCACATCTATCCTCTCCGAACCTAGACAACCGTGACATAACCAATCGTAACCTAACTCAGGCAAACGTGCGCGACCGCTATTGGTGGCATCCTCAGAGCGAAGCGGGACACATTGGTGGGGTGTAGAAAGCAGAAATCCATAGAATGTCGGTGCATATCAGAAGAGTCAGCGCTACACAATCCTAACCCAAGCCATCATAACATAACCTATCACAGCATGACTCAAACTAATGTGCCGAGACCGCTAATGCTGCCCACCCCAGAGCCATGCAGCACGTACTAGAGTACAGTAGAGGGCAGAAGTCCACCGAATAGCAGTGTACAGCAAAAAAGCAACCCGACCAAACATAACCGAACGCAACCTGACTCAACATAACGTGCCCAGACCACATTTGCTGGCCTTCCCAGTGTCAAGCTGGAAATATTAGGGAACCGTAGTGCACACAAATCCCCCTCACAGAAGAATATTGCACTAAAGTCAAAGCGATCCACATCTAACATAGCCAATCGTATCATAAACAAACCTAAAAGGACTCAACCCAACGTGCCGCGACGAAAATTGCTCGCCTCCCCAGAACCAAGCACAAGACGCTAGTGGAGGGTAGAACGCAGAAATCCATAGAGTCACGTTGTATATCAGGAAAGTCAAAGCTACCCGAACCCAACCCGAATCCATCAGGACATAACCAAACATGGCATAACTCAGCCTAGCGTGCCGAGACAGCAATTGCTGCGCTCCCCAGAGACGTACTGAGCATACTAGAGCGAAGTACAGCTCAGAAATCCACCGAATAGCAGTGTTCAGCACAAAGACTAAAGCTAAACCCTCCAAACTTGGCGTGACCCAGACTAACAGACGTAACCTGTCCCAACGTAAAGTGCCGAGACCAAAATTGATGCCATTCCCGTAGCCGAGCTGAAGAAATTAGAGCCTTGTAGGGCGCAGAAATTCACCTAGTAGCAGACTATAGCACTTTAGTGGAGCGTAGAACGCAGAAATCCATAGAATAGCAGTGTATATCAGAAAAGTCAGATCCACCATAACCTAACCCAGAACCAACCGAAAATAACCAATCATGAAGTAACTCAAACTAGCGTGCCCAGAACGCTCTTGCTGCCCTAACCAGAGCCATGCAGGCCATACTTTATTCTAGTAGAACGCAAAAACCAATGAGAAAGCAGTGTCCAGCACAAAAGTTAAAGATTTCCACTCCAAACTTAGCCAGACCCAACCAAATCGTACGAAACCTGACCCAACATGAAGTGCCGAGACCGCAATGGCTGGCCTTGCCAGAGACAAGCTGAAGACGTTAGAGCATTGTAGTGCTCAGGACCCCACATAATAGAAGACTATGGCATCAAAGGCATAGCTACCCTCTCCTAACCTAGGGAACCGTAACGTAACCGAACGTGTCCTAACCTACACTGACATACCGCGACCACTATTACTAGCCTCCGCAGAGCCAAGCAGGACACACTAGAGCACAGTACAGCGCAGAAATCCACCGAAGAGCAGTGTGCGGCACAAAAGTTAAAGCTATACTGACAAAATTTGTCCTGGCACAGCCTAACGGAACGTAGCCTGGCAAAATGTAACTCGCAGAGGCCACTATTGCTGGTCTTCCCAGACCTAAGCGAAACACATTAGTGGAAAATAGGACTCAGAGATGCAGCTAATCGCTGGGTATAACAGAAAAGTCAAAGCAACCCGTTCCTATCCCGAACCAACGGAACATAAGCAAACTTTGCCTGACTCAACCTAACGTGTCGAGACCGCTATTATTGCCTACCCCCGCGCCATGCAGGGCATACTAGAGCACAGTAGTAAGCAGATATCCACCGAATAGCAGTGTACAGCACGAAAGTTAATGCTACCCTGACCAAACTATTCCCGAACCAACCTAACCGAACGTTACCTGACTAAACGTACCGTGCCGAGAGCACAATTGCTGGACTGTCCGAAATCAAGGTGAAAATATAAAAAGCCCTTTAGGTAGCAGAAACCCACCTGACAGCAGGCTATACCACTAAAGTCAAAGAAACCCTCTCCCAACCTATCCAACTATATCATAACCAAACGTAAACTATCTCAACATAACGTGCCGCGACCACTATTACTGGTCTCCCCAGAGACAAGCAGAAGACATTATTGGACAGCAGGACACAGGAATACATACAATCGTAGTTTGTATTAGAAATGTCATTGTTGCCGAAATCTAAACCAAACCAAGAGAACATAACCAATCATAGCATAACTCAACCTAACATGCCGAGACCGCTATTGCTGCCAATCCCACAGCCAAGCAGGACATACTAGAGCACAGTAGAGCGCAGAAATCCTACGAATAGCAGTGTTCAGCAGAAGAGTTGGAGCTGTCCTCTCGAAACTTAGCCAGGACCAACGTACCCGAACGTAACGTGACCTAACGTAACGTGCCGAGACCACTATTTCTGGCTTTCCCAGTGCCAAACTGAAAGCAATAGAGCCCTGTATGGCGCACGAATCAACGAAATAGCAGACTACATCACTAAAGTGAAAGCTATGCTCTCCTAACGTAGCCAATAGTAACATAACAGAAAGTAACCAAAGTCAACATAACGCTCCGCTACCACTATTACTGGCCATCCCAGATCCAAGCAGAACGCATTACTTGAGAGTAGAATGCAGAAATGCATATCATCGCAGCGTATACCGGAAATGTCAAAGCTACTCAAGCCTAACCCATTCAATCGGAGCACAGCCAATCATGGCATTAATAAATCTAATGACCCGAGACCGTTGTTGCTGCTCTTCCCATAGCCAAGCTAAAATTATTTGAGCACTGTAGGGCGCAGAAACGCACCTAATAGTAGACTATAGCACTAAAGTCAAAGGTATCCTTTCCTAACATTACCAAAAGTTACATAACCGAACGATACATAACACAACCTAACGTCGCGCCGACACTATTGCTGGCCCCCCGAGAGCCATGCAGAACACGATAGTGGAGAGTAGAACGCAGGAACCAATATAAACTCTGTGTATATCAGAAAGTACAAAGCGACCAAGACATAACCCCAAACCAATAGATCATAACCAAATATGGCCTGAATAAACCCATCGTGCCGAGACGGCAACCGCTGTCATCCCCAGGGCGAAACCGGACGTACTAGAGCACAGAAGGACGCAGAAATCCACCGAACAGCAGTGTGTTGCACAAAAGTTAAAGCAATCCTTACCAAACTTATCCTAACCCAAACTAACCGATCATAACATGACTCAACGTAACGTGTGGAAAACACTATTGCCGTCCTTCCTAGAGGTAAGCTGAAAACATTAGGGCCCTGTGGGATGCAGAAATCCACCTAGTAGCAGACTATGGCGCGAAAGTCAAAGCTACCCTCACCTAACCTTGCCAATCCTAACATACCCGAACGTAACCTAACTTTACCTAACGTGCCGCGACCACTATTTCTGGTCTCCCGAAAGCAAAGCCGTACACACTAACGGAGAGTGGAGTGCAGAAATCCGTAGAATAGCAGTGTACGGCACAAAAGTTATAGCTTTCCTAGCAACCTCACCCTAGCCCAACCTAATGGAACGTAACGTGACTCAACGAAACGGGCAGAGACCACTATTGCTGTCCTTCCCAGAGCCAAGCTGAAAATATTGGAGCACTGTAGGGTGCAGGAATCCACGTAAAAGCAGAATACAGCACTAAACAGGAAGCTATCCGCTCCTAACCTAACCAATCGTAGCAAAACCAAACGTAACCTTGCTCAACCTAACGTGCTGCGACCACTGTTGCTCGCCTTCCCAGACCCAAGCAGAACATATTAGAGCACAGTATCTCGCAGAATTCAACCGGGTAGCAGTGTACAGCGCACGAGTCAAAGATATTCTATCCAAACCTGACAAAACATAACATAACGAAACGTAACATAGCTCTACATGACGTGCTGAGATCACTATTCCTGGGATTCCCAGTGCCAAGCAGGACATATTAGAGCACAGTAGAGCGCAGGAATTCACTGAATAGCAAAGTATAGCACAAAAGTCAAAGCCATTCTCACTAAATCTAAACAAATCTAACATATTAGAACGTAACATAACCAAACCTAAGGTGCCCACGTGTGCCCAGACCACTGCTACTGAGCACCCCAGAGCCAAGCAGAATACACTAGACTGCATTAGAGCGCAGAAATCCAGAGCATTGATGTGAAAAGCAGATAAGAAGTAGATATCCTAATATAACAGGGCCTAACCTGAGATAATCAAACGTAACCAGCTCCAGCCTAACGTGCCTATGCAAGTATTGCTGGACTTCCTATCGCCAGGCAGGGCATATTGGGGCGGAGTATATCGCAATGGTCCACAGAATGGCAGTTCTAGCACGAGAGTCAGGAATATCCAAATCTAACACAAACCAGCATAACCTAACTAAACGTAACATAGCACACCCTAGCGCACCGCTATCACTATTTCTGGAAATCCCAGAGCAAAGCTGGGAATATTAGGTCACAATAGAACGCAGAAATTCATCGAATAGCTGCGTACAGACCGAAGGACATAGCTATACTTTCCTGACATTTCAAAACGAACCTCAACCAAATGCAGCCTAACACAATCTAACACGCCGAGGCCGCTAATGCTGGACTCTGCAGCTCCAAGCAGAGAATATTCGAGCACAGTAGAGCACAGAGATCCACCGAATAGTAGTGTATAGCACAAAAGTCAAAGCTGTCCTATCCAAACCTGACCAAGCGTAACATAACGAAACGCACCCTAACATAACCGAACGTGCCGAGACCAGTATTGCTGGCTTCCCAGGAGCCAAGCAGAATATACTGGAGCACAGTAGAGCGCAAAGGTCCACCGAATAGCGCTGTGTAGCATAAGAGTCAAAGCTATCCTAACCTATCCAATCGTAACATTAACAAACCCGGCATTACAGAAACTATCGTGCCGCGACCACTACTGCTGGCCTCCCCAGAGACGTGCAGAGTTTAGTAAAGTACAGTAGAGCGCAGAACACAGCCAAACAGCAATGTCCAGCACAAAAGTCAAAGATAAACTAACCTAGCCGTGCCTAACCTAACATATCCGAAATTAGAGTGACTATACCTAACGTGCCGTGACCACTATTGCTGGCGTCCTCAGATGCAAGCAGAATATGGTAGAGCACAGTAGAGCACACAAGCCCATAGGGCGGCAGAGTATAGCACGGAGGTCATATACATCCTAACCTATCCCAAACAAACGTAACCGGACCAAACCAAACCCAAAACAGCATAACGCTCCGTGGCCACTATTTCTGCAATTCCCAGAGCAAAGCAAGTAATATTTGATCAAAGTAGAGTACAGAAGCCCACCGAATGGCGATGTACAGCATAAGAGTAATAGCTATCCTGGCCTAACGTAACCGAACATAGTAGAACCGATCGTAACATAACTCAAGCCATCGTGCCTGTAACACTGTTGTTGACATCCCCAGAGCAAAGCAGAGCATACAATTGCACTGCAGAGCGCAGAAATGCCCCGAATAGCACTGTACAGCACAAAAGTCAATGGCATCATATACTAACCTAACCAAACGTAACCTAGCCGAACGTAATATAACTCAGAATAACATGCCGCGACAACTATTGCTGGGGTCCCCAGATTCGGGCAGAGTATAGTAGAACACAGAAGAGCGTTGGATTCCACCCAATAACTGTTGACAACAAGCAAGTCGAAGCTATCCTAGTCTACATTACAGAAGAGCGTTGGATTCCACCCAATAACTGTTGACAACAAGCAAGTCGAAGCTATCCTAGTCAACAGCAACGTACCCTAACGAAACCGAACGCACTCCAACAAAACCTAACGTGCCGCGAAAGCAATTGCTGGCCTCCCGAGTGTCGAGCTGTCGCTAGTAGGGCAATACAGACCACAGATATCGTGCAAGTAGCAGTGTATAGCACAAAAGTCAAAGTTATCTTGCTTAAACCTGGCAAAACGTAACGTAACCAAATGTAACCTAACACAACATAACGTGCCAACACTACCATTGCTGGCTTACCAGAGACAAGCAGAACATACTAGAGCACAGTAGTGCGCAGAAGTACACCATATAGCAGCGTATAGCACAAAAGTTCAAGCAACAGTCTCCTAACATAACAAACCGTAAGATACCCAAGCGCAACATAGCTCAAGATTACGTGCAGCCGCCACTATTGCTGTGCTCCACGGATACGTGCAGAGTACAGTAGAGTACAGTAGAGGGCAGAGTTTCACCTAATAGCAGTTTATAACACGAAAACCAATGCTACTCCAACCTAAGGCAACGTCACCAAACACAACCGAACGTATTCTAGCAAAGCCTAACGCGCCGCGACATTATTGCTGGGCTACCCAGATTCACGCAGAGCATAGAAGAGCAACGTAGAGCGCAGATATCGACCGAATTGCAGTGTATGGAACAAAAGCCTGAGCAATCGTATCCTA
The DNA here is from genome assembly GCF_001483705.2 of Eufriesea mexicana. Taxonomy (NCBI): domain Eukaryota; kingdom Metazoa; phylum Arthropoda; class Insecta; order Hymenoptera; family Apidae; genus Eufriesea; species Eufriesea mexicana. Next base: position 2,149 of record NW_016908700.1, on the reverse strand, counting down.
ACCTAACCAAACGTAACATAACCAAGCGCAACCTAACACAAACAAACGTGCCGGTGCCAATACCACTGCCCTACACATAGTTAAGACGAATATACTAGACCACAGTAGAGCGCAGAAGGCTACCGTATATCAGTGTATCGCACAAAAGTGAAAGCTACCCTAAAAAATTCTTACAATTCCGAACGTAACACAACCAAGCGTGCCACGACCACTATTTCTGGCCTCCCCAGAGGCAATCGGTTGCTAGAAGAGCAACGCAGAGGACAGGTATCGACCGAGTGGCAGTGTACAGCACAAAAGTCAGAGCTACCCTAACCAAACCAAACCAAGCCTAGCCAAGCAAGACGTTCGTGACTCAACCCAAAGGGCCGTGACCACTATTGCTAGCCTACACAGAGCCAAGCAGAATATGCTAGAGCACAGTAGAGCCCAGTAACCCACAGCATTGCCGTGTGTAGCTCAAAAGTGGGAGAAAATCTAGCCCAACCTGTCCCATCCTAACCTAACCGAACGTACCATAACTCAAATTAGGTGGCCGCGACCCGTGTTGCTGGCCTCCCCAGAGTCAAACAGAGCATATTCGGGAAATGTAGAGCGCAGAAATCTACCGAATGGCGGTGTATAGCACAAGAGTCAGAGCTGCCCCCTCCTAACCTAACCAAACGTAACATGGCTATACGCAATCCATCTCTACCTAACGCGCGGAAACCGATATTGCTGGCCTACCAAACGATGCCCAACCCAACCTAACGTGCCGAGACCACTATTGCTGCCCTCGCCAGGGCCAAGTAGAACATATTAGAGCGGAGTAGGACTCAGATGACTACCGAATTGCAGTGTATAGCACAATAGTCAATGCTAACGCCTCCTAACCTAGACAGACGTAATTTGTCCAAACGCAGCCTGACACACATTGACGTGCCGCGACGACAATTGCTCCCCTCGCCAGTGCCAAGCAGAAGATATTAGTGGAAAGTAGAGCTCAGAAATCCATTGAATCGTAGTGTATGTCAGATAAACCTGAGCTACCCAAGCCTACACCAAACTGACGGAGCCTAACCAAACATATCGTAGCTCAACGTGATGTGCCGCGGCCACTATTCCGGGACTCCTAATGACCAAGCAGGATGTGGTAGAACATAGTAGAGTGCAGAGGTCCACCGAAAAGCATTGTCTAACACAAAAGTCAAAGCCATCCTAACCAAACGTAACCTAACCTGACTTAACCAACTGCAACCTAACTCAACCAATAGAGCCACGGCCTCTATTGCTGGTCTCCCCAGAGTTCAGCAAAGTATATTATAGCATCGAAGAGCGCGGGAAGCCACCGAATAACAGTTTATTGCGCCACAGTGAGAGATATGCTATCATAACCTGACCAAGCGTAACATAACCAAACGAGCATAACGCATACTAACGTGCCTACAACCCTGTATCTTACATCTCGAGGGCAAATCAGGGCATGCTAGAGCACTGCAGAACGCAGGTTTCCGCCGAATAGCAGTTTATAGCACAAGAGTGCCAATCATCCTTTCCTAACCTAACAAATCATGACGTAGCCAAACATAACACACCTCAATCTAACGTACCGCCACCACAATTGCTCGCCTCACACATTCGTGCATAGTATTGTAGAGCACAATTGGGCACCAAATTTCACGGAATGACAGTGTACAACAGGAAAGTCATAGCTACCCAAACCTAACCCAAACGTACGTAACCTAACCAAACGTAGCATAACGCAATCTAACGTGCCGAGACCGCTATTGCTGGCACTCCCAGAGACCAGCAGAGCATAATCGTGGTCAGCAAACTTTTCTGCATATATAGGAGGAAAGATTCTATTGGCCTGCTGTAGCCATTGCATTGTAATAGAGTCTGACAGGAAAGTTCAGTTTTATTGACATGCTCGATTACCATTCGACTGGATTTCGAATAAGATATTCGACTGTGCCCTAGTATATTCTGCTTTGCTCTGGTGAGGTCAGCAATACTGGCCTAGGCACGATAGGTTGTGTTACGTTACGGTAGGTAGGAATTATTATGTTTGCTCATGTTAGCCCCGGATAGCAACGACTTTTGTGCAGTACACTGCTGTTCGGCGCATTTCTGCGCTCTACTGCGACCTAACAAGTTCTGATTTGCTAAC
>NW_016908699.1:0-472 GCF_001483705.2 Eufriesea mexicana | reverse complement strand
ATAATATTTAATAATTTTATCGGCACTTCGGGTTTAGTTACGCTACGTTTGGTTAGTACAGGTGATGTTCGACGTTCGTGGTATAAACTGCTGTTCGGTGGATTTCCGCGTTCTACTCTCCACTAGTGTGTTCTGCTCGGCCATGTGGAAGCCGGCAACAGCGGTCGCGGCACGTTAGGTTGCTTTAGATTACGTTCTGTTGGGTTGGGTCAGGCTAAGCTTGGTCAGGATAGCTTTAACCTTTGCGCTGTACGCTGTCACTCGGTGGATTTCTGCGCTCCTCTGTGCTCAAGCATGTCTTGCTTGCCTCTAGGGTGGGGGGCTGTAATAGCGGCCTCGGCACGTTAGGTTGAGTTAAGCTACGTTTGGTTATGATCTTCTTGTTTGGGATAGGTTTTAGTACCTATGATTTTTCTGATATATACTGCGACTCTATGGACTCCTGCGTTCCATTCTCCACTAATGTGCTCTG
>NW_016908698.1:0-3828 GCF_001483705.2 Eufriesea mexicana | reverse complement strand
ACAGCAGAGCGCAGGAGTTCGCGGATAGCGGTGTATAGCACAAAAGTCTAAACTATCCTATGCCAACCACATCGAACATAGCATAACCGAACGTATCGTAGCTCCGCCTCTCGTGCCGAGACCAATTTGCTGGTCTCCACATGGTGAAGCAGAATATATTAGAGCGCAGTAGATCGTAGAAATGGGCTGCATTTCAGTGTATAGCGCAAAAGTCTAAACTGTACCATCCTAGCCACACCAAGCGAAACCCACCCAAGCGTAGCCGAACACAAACTATCGTGCCGCGGCTACTATATCCGTCTTCCCCAGAGCAAATAAGACCAATTAGATCTCTGTAGCGCACAAAATCCACCGAATAGCAGTTGATAGGGCAAAAGTAAAAGTTATCTTATCCTAACACAACCAAACGTAACAAAACCGAACGTGACCTGACTCCACCTAACCGCCCAACACCACTATTACTCACATCCCCAGAGTCAAGCGGAATAGACTAGAGCACAGTAAAGCACGGAGATCCGAGGCGCTGCAGTGTAAAGCACAATAGTCACAGACTCCCTAACATATCCAAAACTAACCTAAGCCCACCAAACGTAGCTTAACCCAATAGAACGTGCCGAGACCACTATTCCTGTCTTTCCCATAGCCATGCAGAACATATGAGATCAGAGTAGAGCGCAGAAATCCGCTGAAAGCCATTGTATAGCGCAAAAGTGGTAGCTAGCCCCTGCTAACCTTACCAATCGTAACCTAACCGAACGTGACCCATCTCAACCTACCGTGTCATGACCGCTATTTCTGGTCTACCCATACTCGAGCAGAGTATCGTAGTGCAATGATGGTCGCAGAAAACCACCGAATGTCAGTGTATAGCACAAAAGCCGAAACTACCCCCTCCTAACCAAACCAAACGTAACATATTCGAATGCAAAATTACTGAGACTAACGTACCGAGACTAATACTGCGGGCATCGACATAACCAAGTAGACGATACCAGGGTACAGCAGGGCGCAGAAATCCGCCGAATAGCAGTGTATAGCACATGAGTCAATGCTATCTTAACCAAACTTAACAAAACCTAACCAAAACAAGCGTAACCTAGCTAAACCAAACGTGCCATGAACACTGTTGCTGGCCTCCCCGGAGGGAAGCGGTTGCTAGTAGAGCAACACAGTGTAGAAGTATCGACCGAAAAGCAGTGTATAGGACGAAAGTCAAAGGTACCCCAACCTAACACAAACAAACCTAACCTAACCGAACGTAACATGTCTCAAGGTAACGCGCCGCGGCCACTATTTCTGGAACTCCCTGAAGAAAGCAGGGTACACTAGATCACAGTAGAACGCAGAAATTCACCGAAGAACAGTGCACAGCACAAAAGTCAAAGCTACCCTGGCCTAACATAACCAAACGTAACATGACTCAACCTAACGTGCCAACACCACAATTGCTGGCCACCCGAAGGCCACGTAGAACGAATTAGAGGAGAGTAGGGTGCGAAATCCATAGAATCGCAGTGTGTATCAGAAGAATCATAGCTATCCAAGCCTTACGCATGCTTCCATAATATAACCAAACGTATCCCGACTCAACCTAACATGCCGCGACCAATATTTCTGGCCTCCCCAGAGCAAAGCAGAGCATATTAGATCACAGCAGAGCAGAGAAATCCACCGAAACGCAGTATGTGGCAGAAAAGTCAAAGGTGCCATATCCTAACCAAACAAATCGTAACACCACAAAACGTAACCAAACACAACCAAACGTGCCGCCACCAATAATTCTGGCCTCCCCATCTCCAAGCCGAGCATAGTAAAGGAGAGTAGAGCGCAGACGTCCAAAGCATGGCAATGTGTCGCAGGATAGTCGAAGGTCTTCCAACATAACCCGGACTAACCTAAACAAACCAAGCGTAACCTAACTCGCTCCATCGTGCCGAGGCCACTATTTCTGGTCACCACAGAGCCAAGCAGAGCATATTAGAGCACAGTAGAGAGCAGAAGTCCATCGAATAGCAGTGCATACCACGAAAGTCGAAGCTATCCAGACCAAACCCGAACAAACATAACACAACAAACCATAACCACACTAAACCTGACCTGCCGAGACGGCTATTGCTGGCCTCCCAAGAGGCAGGCAGACCATATTAGAGCACAGTATGGAGCAGAAGATAGCCGAATAGCTGTACATAGCACAAAAGTCAATGCTACCCTCTCCTACCCGGCCAAGCGTAACATAACCAGGCGTAGCCTAAACCAAACTAAAGTGCCGCCACCTCTATTACTGGCTTCCCTAGTGTCGAGCAGAGTATAGTAGAGCACAGTGGAGCGCATAAATCCACCGCATAACAGCCTATGCCAAGAAAGTCAAAGCTATCTTAATGTAACCCGTACGAAGGTAACCTAACTCAAACTGACGCGCCGAACACAATATTGATGTCCTCCCCAGAGCCAAGCGGAGCATATTAGATCCATGCTTGCCGCAGAAGTACTCCGACTTGCTGTATAAAGCACAGAAGTCAAATTGATGCCCTCTCCTTCACTGACCGAACGTAACATAACCAGACGTAGCATAAATCAGCCTAACGTGCCAAGGCCACTATTGCTGGCCTCCCCAGAGTAGAGCAGAGTATAGTAGAGCAACGTAGAGCGCACAAATCCACCGAATTGCTGTGTACAGCAAAAAACTCAAAGCTATTCGGGCCTAGCCCATCCAAAAGAAATCAGCCGAATGTAACATATCTCAACCTAACGACTCGAGACCACGATTACTGGGCTCCCCAGAGCCAAGCAGAATACACTAGAGAACGCTGGAGCGCAGGAAGCCGCCAAATAGCAGCAAACAGCACAAGTGTCAAAGACACACCGACACAACCGGTCCTAACCTGACGTAACCGTACGTAGGGTAAATAAACCTAACGTGACTAGACGGCTGTTACTGGAATCCCTGGAGGCAAGCAGAATATGCCAGAGCACTGCAGAGCACAGTGAGCCGCCGAATAGGACCTAAGAGCACAGAAGTCAAAGCCATCATGACAGATCCTAACCCAACCTAGCCTAAGCAAACGTAACCTGACTAAACGTATCGTGCCGCGACACATATTGCTGCTCCCCTCAGAGTGGAGCAGGGCATTGTAGCGAAGTGTAGAGCGCGGAAATCCACCGAATGGCAGTGTATTTCAAAAAGTCAAAGTTATCCTCTCCAAACATAACCAAACGTAACATAACTCAACCTAACGGGCCGCGGCCACTATTGCTGGGCTCCCCAGAGGCAAGCAGAACACAATAGTGGACGGTAGAATGCAGAAATCTGTTGAATCGCTGTGTACATCAGGAAAGACGAAGCTACCAAAGGCTAACCCGAGTCAACACGACACAACCAAACATAGCCTAACTCAACCTTCCGTGCCGAAACCGCTATTGCTCCCGACCCCAGAACCAAGCAGGGCATACTATAGCACAGCAGATCGCAGAAGTCCTCGGAATGGCAGTGTGCAGCACGGAAGTAAAAGCTATCCTGTCCAAACTTAGCCTATCGCGTCCTAACAGAACGTAACGTGACTCAGCATAATGTACATGGAGCACAATTTCTGGCCTCCCCAGAGCTATGCTGAGCATGCTAGTGCAATGTGTGGCGCAGAAATCCACCTAATAGCAGACTATAGCATTAAAGTCAATGATAACCTCTCCTTACCTAACCAATCGTAACATATCCAAACATAACCCAACACAACCTAACATGCCCCGACCACTACTGCTGACCTCCCCAGAGCAAAGCTGACTATACTGCAGCAAATAGGATCACAGGCATCCGCGGCGTTTCAGTGTATA
>NW_016908697.1:0-642 GCF_001483705.2 Eufriesea mexicana | reverse complement strand
GAATAGATCATCTAACGCCTACAGTCCAGTGGTAAGTATAGCCATATACATACCAGAGAACAGATCCATTCAGCATCTATAGCATGTTATAGCTTGGTGTATAGATCATCTAACGCCTACAGTCCAGTGGTAAGTATAGCCATATACATACCAGAGAACAGATCCATTCAGCATCTATAGCATGTTATAGCTTGGTGTATAGATCATCTAACGCCTACAGTCCAGTGGTAAGTATAGCCATATACATACCAGAGAACAGATCCATTCAGCATCTATAGCATGTTATAGCTTGGTGTATAGATCATCTAACGCCTACAGTCCAGTGGTAAGTATAGCCATATACATACCAGAGAACAGATCCATTCAGCATCTATAGCATGTTATAGCTTGGTGTATAGATCATCTAACGCCTACAGTCCAGTGGTAAGTATAGCCATCTACTTACCAGAGAACAGATCCATTCAGAATCTATAGCCTGTTATAACTTGATGAATACATCATCTAACGACTACAGTCCACTTGTAAGCATAGCCATCTACTTACAAGAGAACAGATCCATTCAGAATCCATAGCATGTTATAGCTTGGTGAATAGATCATCCAACGCCTACAGTCCAGTGTTAAGTATAGCCATCTACTTACC
>NW_016908696.1:10950-12987 GCF_001483705.2 Eufriesea mexicana | reverse complement strand
TTTTCCAGCCAGATTCTACTGCATTGCAAAGGCTATAGCACTCCGAACGGATCTTTCCTCTGTTCCAATGCAAGGAAGCTATCTCACCACGAAATTAGTTGAAAATGTCGATAAAATTGAATTTCCCAGGAAGATTCTATTGCATTGCAATGCCTATAGCACGTCAATAGAGTCTATCCTACCTATATATGCGAGAATGTTATCTTACCACGATAATAGCTGAAAATGTAAATAAAATTGAATTTTCCAACCACACTGTATATCATTGCAATGACTATAGCACGCCAATAGAATCTTTCCTCCTTACCTATGCAAGGAAGTTAGCTCACTACGAAATTAGTGGAAAATGTCAGCAAAATTGAATTTTCCACCAAGATAGAATAGCATTGCGGTGCCTATAGCACGCCAATAGAATCTATCCACCTTATATATGCGAGAAAGTTAACTCACCACGATATTAACCGAAAATCTCACTTAAACTGAATTTTCCAAACACAGTCTTCATCATTGCAATGTCTATAGCACGCCAATAGTATCTTTCCTCGTTACCTATGCAAGGAAGTTAGCTCACTACGAAATTAGTGGAAAATGTCAGCAAAATTGAATTTTCCACCAAGATAGTATAGCATTGCGGAGCCTATAGCACGCCAATAGTATCTTTCCTCGTTACCTATGCAAGGAAGTTAGCTCACCACGAAATAAGTCGAAAATGTCAATAAAATTGAAGTTTCCAGCAAGACTCTATAGCATTGCAAAGCCTATAGCACGCCAATAAAATCTCTCCACCTTGTTTATGCAAGAAGGTTAGCTTACCACGATATTAGTTAAAAATGTCAATAAAATTGAATTTTCCAGCCAGATTCTACGACATTGCACTCTCAATAGTACTCCAAAAGGATCTCTCCTCCTTGTTTATGCAAGAAAGTTAGCTCAATACGATATTAGTCGAAAATGTCAATATAATTGAATTTTCCAGCCAGATTCTGCAGCATTGCAATGGCTATAGCACTCCAAACGGATCTTTTCTCCTTACCTATGCAAGGAAGATAGCTCTCCACGATATTAGCCTAGAATGTCAATAGGATTGAATTTTCCATCCAGAATCTATAGCATTGCGAAGGCTATAGCAAACCAATAGAATCATTCATACTTTTTTATTCGAGAATGACATCTCACCACCATATTTGCCGAAAATGTCAATAAAATTGAATTGTCCAACCACAATCTTTATCATTGAAATGTGTACAGCACGACAATTGAATCTAGCCTGCTTACTTAGGCAAGAAAGATAGCTCACCACGATAACAGTCGAAACTGTAAATAGTATTGAACTTTCGAGCCAGATTCTATGGTATTCCAAAGCCTATTGGCACGCCAATAGTATCTTTCCTCCTTACCTATGCAAGGAAGTAAGCTCGCCACGAAATTAGTCGAAAATGTCAATAAAATTGAATTTTCCAGGAAGATTCTATTGCATTGCAATGCCTATAGCACGCCAATAGAGTCTATCCTACCTATATATGCGAGAATGAGATCTCACCACGATAAAAGCTGAAAATGTAAATAAAATTGTATTTTCCAACCACACTGTATATCATTGCAATGTCTATAGCACGCCAATAGAATCTATCCTACTTATATATACGAGAATGTTATCTCATCACCGTATTAGCCGAAAATGTCAATAAAACTGAATTGTCCAACCACAATCTTTATCATTGCAATGTCTACGGCACGCCAATAGAATCTACCCTGCTTCCTAAGGCAAGAAATATAGCTCATCACGATAATAGTCGAAACTGTCAATAGTATTGAACTTTCGAGCCAGATTCTATGGCAATGCAAAGCCTATTGGCACGCCAATAGTATCTTTCCTCCTTACCTATGCAAGGAAGTTTGCTCACCACGATATTAGTCGAAAATGTCAATAAAATTGAATTTTCCAGGAAGATTCTATTGCATTGCAATGCCTATAGCACGTCAATAGTGTCTATCCTACCTATATATGCGAGAATGTTATCTCACCACGATAATAGC
>NW_016908696.1:9638-9890 GCF_001483705.2 Eufriesea mexicana | reverse complement strand
CAGAATCTATAGCATTGCGGAGGCTATAGCAAGCCAATAGAATCATTCATCCTTTTTTATGCGAGAATGTCATCTCACCATGATATTAGCCGAAAATGTCAATGAAATTTTATTTTCCAACCACACTCTGTATCATTGCAATGTCTACAGCACGCCAATAGAATCTTTCCTCCTTATTTATGCAAGAAAGGTAGCTCACCACGATATTAGTCGAAAATGTCAGTAAAATTGAATTTTCCAGCCAGATTCTGT
>NW_016908696.1:3355-9456 GCF_001483705.2 Eufriesea mexicana | reverse complement strand
TATGCAAGGAAGTTATCTCACCACGAAATTAGTTGAAAATGTCAATAAAATTGAATTTTCCAGGTAGATTCAATAGCATTCCAATGGTCATAGCTTGCCAATGTAATCTGTCCTACTTGTCTATTCAAGAAAGGAAGCTCACCACGATAATAGACGAAAATGTCAATAAAATTGCGTTTTCCAGCCAGATTCTACTGCATTGCAAAGGCTATAGCACTACGAACGGATCTTTCCTCCGTACCTATGCAAGGAAGTTATCTCACCACGAAATTAGTTGAAAATGTCAATAAAATTGTATTTTCCAGGAAGATTATATTGCATTGCAATGCCTGTAGCACGCCAACAGTATCTATCCTTCTTATATATGCGAGAAAGTTGTCTCACAACCATATTAGCCGAAAATGTCAATAAAATTGAATATTCCAACCACAATCTATATCATTGCAACGTCTACAGCACGCCAATAGAATCTACCCTGCTTATTTAGGCAGGAAAGGTAGCTCACCACGATAATAGTCGAAACTGTCAATAATATTGAACTTTCCAGCAACATTCTATAGCATTGCAAAGCCTATAGCACACCAATAGAATCTTTCCTCCTTACCTATGCAAGGAAGTAAGCTCACCACGCAATTACTCGAAAATGTCAATAAAATTTAATTTTCCAGGAAGATTCTATTGCACTGCAATGCCTATAGCACGCCAATAGAATCTATCCAACTTATATATGCGAGAATGATATCACACCACGATATTAGCCGAAAATGTCAATAAAATTGAATTTTCCACGACGATTCTATAGCATTGCAACGTTTATAGCACGCGAGTAGAATCCCTCCTACGTATTTATGCAAGAAAGTTAGCTCACCACGATAATAGTCGAAACTGTAAATAATATTGAACTTTGCAGCAAGTTTCTATAGCATTGCAAAGCCTATAGCACGCCAATGGAATCCTTCCTCCTTATTAATGCGAGAAAGTTAACTCACCACGATATTAGCCGAAAATGTCAATAAAATTGAATTTTCCAACCACAATCTATATCATTGCAACGTCTACAGCACGCCAATAGAATCTAACCTCTTTATATATGCAAGAAAGGTAGCTCACCACGATAATAGACGAAAATGTCAATAAAATTGAATTTTCCAGCCTGATTCAGCAGCATTGCAATGGCTATAGCACGCCAACAGACTCTTTCCACCTTGTTTATGCAAGAAAGTTAGCTTTCCACGATACTAGTCAAGAATGTTAATAAAATTGAGTTTTCCAGCCAGATTCTATAGTACTTAAAAGGCTATAGCACGACAATAGAATCTTTCCTCCTTATTTATGCAAGAATGGTAGCTCGCAGCGATATTAGTCGAAAATGTCAGTAAAATTGAATTTTCCAGCCAGATTCAATAGCATTGCGAAGGCTATAGCAAGCCAATATAATCTTTCCTGCTTGCTTATGCAAGAAAGTTATCTCACCACGATATTAGTCGAAAATTTCAATAAAATTGAAATTTCCAGCCAGATTCTACTGCATTGCAATGTCTATAGCATGCCAACAGAATCTACACTGCTTATTTAGGCAAGAAAGATAGCTCACCACGTTAATAGCCGAAACTGTCAATAATATTGTACTTTCCAGCCAGATTCTGTAGAATTGAAATGGCTACTACACGCCAATAGGATCTTTCCTCCTTATTTATGCAAGAAAGTTATCTCACCACGATATTAGTCGAAAATGCGAGAAAAATTGAATATTCCAGCCAGATTGTATAGCATTGCGAAGGCTATAGCAAGCCATTAGAATCATTCATCCTTATTTATGCACGAATGTTTGCTCTCCACGGAATTAGTGAAAAATGTTAATAAAATTGAATTTTCCAGCCAGATTCTACTGCATTGCAATGTCTATAGCACGCCAAAAGTATCTACCCTGCTTATTTAGGCAAGAAAGATAGCTCACCACGATGGTAGTCGAAACTGTCAATAATATTGAACTTTAAAGCCAGATTCTGTAGTATTGAAATGGCAATAGCAAGCCAATAAAATCATTCATCCTTTTTTATGCAAGAAAGTTAGCTCACCAGGATATTAGTCGAAAAAGTCAATCAAATTGAATCTGCCAGGCATATTCCATATCATTGCAATGGTTATAGCACGCCAAAAGTATCTTTCCTCCTTATTTATGCAAGAAAGCTAGCGCACCGCAATATTATACGAAAATGTCAATAAAATTGAATTTTCCGGCCAGATTCTATAGCATTGCAATGGTTATACATTGCCAATATAATCTTTCCTCCTTGCTTATGCAAGAAAGTTAGCTCACCACGATATTAGTCGAAAATGTCAATAAAATTGAAATTTCCAGCCAGATTCTACTGCAATGCAATGTCTATAGCACGCCAATAGAATCTACCCTGCTTATTAAGGCATGAAAGATAGCTCACCACGATAATAGCCGAAACTGTCGATAATATTGAGCTTTCCAGCCAGATTCTATAGTATTCAATTGGCTATAGCACGCCAATAGAATCTTTCCTCCTTATTTATATAAGAAAGTTAGCTTGTCTTGATATTAGTCGAAAATGTCAATAAAATTGAATCTGCCAAACACATTCTGTATCATTGCAATGGCCATAGCAGGCCAGTAGAATCTTTCCTCCTTATTTATGCAAGAATGGCAGCTCACCACAATATTAGTGGATGATGTCAATAAAATTGAATTCCCCAGACAGATTCTACAGCACTTGTGCTGCTATAGCACGCAGATAGAATCTTTCCCCCTTATTTATGCAAGAAAGGTAGATCACCACGATATTCGTAGAAAATGTCAGTAAAATTGAATTTTCCAGCCAGATTCTATAGCATTGCGAAGGCTATAGCAAGCCAATAGAATCATTCATCCTTATTTATGCAAGAAAGTTAGCTCTCCACGGTATTAGTCAAACATGTTAATAAAATTGAGGTTTCCAGCCAGATTCTGCTGCATTGCATATGCTATAGCACTCCGTACGGATCTTTCCTCCGTACCTATGCAAGGAAGTTATCTCATCACGAAATTAGGCGAAAATGTCAGTACAATTGAATTTTCCAGAAAGAATCTATTGCATTGCAATGCCTATAGCACGCCAATAGTATCTATCCTACTTACATATGCGAGAAAGTTATCTCACCGCCATATCAGCCGAAAATGTCAATAAAATTGAATTGTCAAAGCACAATCTTTATCATTGCAATGTCTACAGCACGCCAATCGAATCTACCCTGCTTACTTTGGCTAGAAAGGCACCTCACCACGATAATAGTCGAAACTGTCAATAATATTGAACTTTCCAGCAAGATTCTATAGCATTGCAAAGCCTATAGCACGCCAATAGGATCTTTCCTCCTTACCTATGCAAGGAAGTTAGCTCACCACGCAATTAGTCGAAAATGTGAATAAAATTTAATTTTCCAGGATGATTCTATTGCACTGCAATGCCTATAGCACGCCAATAGAATCGATCCACCTTATATATCCGAGAAAGGTAGCACACCACGATATTAGCCGAAAACCTCAATAAAACTGAATTTTCCGACCACATTCTACGTCATTGCAATGTCTATAGCACGCCAAAAGGATCTACCCTGCTTATTTAGGCAAGAAAGATACCTCACCACGATAATAGTCGAAACTGCCAATAGTATTGAACTTTCCAGCCAGATTCTATAGCATTGCAAAGCCTAAAGCACGATATTAGCAGAAAATGACATTAAAATTGAGTTTTCGAGGACGATTCTATAGCAGTGCAGTGCCTGTAGCACGCCAATAGAATCTTTCCTGCTTATTTACTCAAGGAAGTTGGCTCACCACGATATTAGCCGAAAATGTCAATAAAATTGAATTTTCCAGCCAGATTCTTTGGTATTGCAATGGCAATAGCACTCCAATCGAAGCCTTCCGCCTTATTTTCGCAAGAAGGATAGTACACCACGATATTAGTGGAAAATGTCAATAAAATTGAATCTGCCAGGCACATTCCACATCATTGCAACGGTTATAGCACGCCAAAAGCATATTTCCTACTTATTTATGCAAGATAGGTAGCGCACCGCAATATTATTTGAAAATGTCAATAAAATTCAATTTTCCAGGACGATTCTATAGCATTGCGATGGCTATAGCACGCCTATAGAATCTTTCCTTCTTGTTTATGCATGAAAGTTAGCTCACCACGATATTAGTCGAAAATGTCAATAAAATTGAATTTTCCGGCCAGATTCTATAGCATTGCAATGTTTATAGCTTGCCAATACTTTCTTTCCTCCTTGTTTATGCACGAAAGCTAGCGCACCATGATACTAGACGAAAATGTCAATAAAATTGAACTTTCCAGCCAGATCCTATAGCATTGCAATGGTTATAGCTTTCTGCACATTCTATATCATTGCAATGGCTATAGCAGGCCAGTAGAATCTTTCCTCCTTATTTCTGCAAGAAGGGCAGCTCACCACAATATTAGTGGAAGATATCAATAAAATTGTATTCTCCAGCCAGATTCAACAGCACTTGAGCGGCTATAGCACGCAAATATAATCTTTCCTCCTTATTTATGCAAGAAAGGTAGCTCACCACGATATTAGTCGGAAATATCAGTTAAATTGAATTTTCCAGCCACATTCTGCTGCGTTGCAATGGCTATAGCACGCCAATAGATTCTTTCCACCTTGTTTATGCAAGAAAGTTAGCTCTCCACGATATTAGTCAAGAATGTTAATAAAATTGAGTTTTCCAGCCAGATTCTATAGTACTGAAATGGCTATAGCACGACAATAGTATCTTTCCTACTTATTTATGGTAGAAAGTTAGGTCATCTCGATATTAGTCGAAAATGTCAATCAAATTGAATCTGCCATGCACATTCTATATCATTGCAATGGCTATAGCAGGCCAGTAAAATCTTTCCTCCTTATTTATGCAAGAAGGGCAGCTCACCACAATATTAGTGGAAGATGTCAATAAAATTGTATTCTCCAGCCAGATTGTGCAGCACTTGTGCGGCTATAGCACGCAAATAGATTCTTTCCTCCTTATTTATGCAAGAAAGGTAGCTCACCACGATATTAGTCGAAAATGTCAGTAAAATTGAATTTTCCAGCCAGATTCAATAGCATTGCGAAGGCTATAGCAAGCCAATATAATCTTTCCTCCTTGGTTATGCAAGAAAGTTATCTCACCACGATATTAGTCGAAAATGTCAATAAAATTGAAATTTCCAGCCAGATTCTACTGCATTGCAATGTCTATAACACGCCAACAGAATCTACACTGCTTATTTAGGCAATAAAGATAGCTCAGCACGTTAATAGCCGAAAGTGTCAATAATATTGAACTTTCCAGCCTGATTCTATAGTATTGAAATGGCTATTACACGCCAATAGAATCTTTCCACCTTATTTATGCAAGAAAGTTAGCTCATTTCGATATTAGTCGAAAATGTCAATGAAATTGAATCTGCCAAACACACTCTATATCATTGCTATGGCTATAGCAGGCCAGTAGAATCTTTCCTCCTTATTTATGCAAGAAGGGCAGCTGACCACAATATTAGTGGATGATGTCAATAAAATTGAATTCTCCAGCCAGATTCCACAGCACTTGAGCTGCTATAGCACGCAAATAGAATCTTTCCACCTTATGTATGCAAGAAAGGTAGCTCACCACGATATTAGTCGAAAATGTGAGAAAAATTGAGTTTTCCAGTCAGATTCTACTCCATTGCAAAGGCTATAGCACTCCGAACCGATCACTCCTCCGTACCTATGCTAGGAAGTTATCGCACCACGAAATTAGTCGAAAGTGTCAATAAAATTGTATTTTCCACGAAGACACAATTGCATTGCAATGCCTATAGCACGCCAATAGAGTCTATCCACCTTATATATGCGAGAAAGTTAACTCACCACGATATTAGCCGAAAATCTCAATAAAACTGAATTTTCCGACCACATTCTACATCATTGCAGTGCCTGTAGCACGCCAATAGAATCTTTCCTGCTTATTTACGCAAGGAAGTTGGCTCACCACGATATTAGTCGAAAATGTCAATAAAATTGTATTTTCCAGC
>NW_016908696.1:0-2297 GCF_001483705.2 Eufriesea mexicana | reverse complement strand
TAGAAAATGACAATAAAATTGAATTTTCCAGGACGATTCTATAGCATTGCAGTGCCTGTAGCACGCCAATAGAATCTATCCTCCTTGTTTACGCAAGAAAGAGAGCTCACCACGATATTAGAGGAAAATGTCAATAAAATTGAATTTTCCAGGACGATTCTATAGCATTGCAGTGCCTGTAGCACGCCAATAGAATCTATCCTCCTTGTTTACGCAAGAAAGAGAGCTCACCACGATATTAGTGGAAAATGTCAGTAAAATTGAATCTGCCAGGCACATTCTATACCATTTCAATTGTTATAGCACGCCAAAAGCATCTTTCTTCCATACTTATGCAAGAAAGTTTGTCATCTCGTTATTAGACGAAAATGTCAATAAATTGAATCTGCCAGGCACATTCTATATCAATGCAATGGCTATAGCAGGCCAGTAGAAACTTTCCACCTCTCTTATGCAAGAAAGGCAGCTCACCACAATATTAGTCGAAGCTATCAATAAAATTGAACTTTCCAGACAGAATCCAGAGCATTGTAATGGCTATAGCCCACCAATAGAATCTTTCCTCCTTATTTGTGCAAGATAGATATCTCTTCACCATATTATTCAAAAATGTCAGTAAAATTGAATTTTCCAGCCAGTTTCTACTGCATTGCAATGGCTATAGCACTCCAGAAGGATCTTTCCTCCTTACTTAGGGAAGGAAGAAAGCTGACAACGATATTAGTAGAAAATGACAACAAAATCGAATTTTCCAGGACGATTGTATAGCATTGCAATGGCTGTAGCACGCCAATAGAGTCTTTCCTCCTTGTTTACGCAAGAAAGATAGCTCACCACGATATTAGAGGAAAATGTGAATAAAATTGAATTTTCCAGCTTGATTCTTTGGCATTGCAATGGCAATAGCACGCCAATCGAATCTTCTTTTATGCGAGAAAGCTAGCACACCACGATATTAGTCGAAAACGTCAATAAAATTGAATCTGCCAGGCACATTCCATATCATTGCAATGGCTATAGCAAGCCAGTTGAAACTTCCCTTCTCACTAATGCAAGAAAGGCAGCTCACCACAATACTAGGCGAAACTGTCAATAAAATTGAACTTTCCAGACAGAATCCAGAGCATTGCAATAGCTATAGCACGCCAATAGTATCTATCCTACCTATATATGCGAGAAAGTTATCTCACCACCATATTAGCCGAAAATGTCAATAAAATTGAATTGTCCAACCACAATCTATATCATTGCAACGTCTACAGCACGCCAGTAGCATCTACCCTGCTTATTTATGCAAGAAAGATTTCTTACCACGATAATAGCCGAAACTGTCAAAAGTATTGAACTTTCCACCAAGATTCTATAGCATTGCAAGGCCTATAGTACGCCAATAGAATCTTTCCTCCTTATTTATGCGAGAAAGTTAACTCACCAGGATATTAGACGAAAATGTCAATAAAATTCAATTTTCCATCCATAATCTATAGCATAGAGAATGCTATAGCAAGGCAATAACATCATTCATCCTTTTTTATGCAAGAAAGTTAGCTCACCACGATATTAGTCGAAACTGTCAATAAAATTGAATCTGCCAGGCACATGCTATATCATTGCAATGGTTATAGCACGCCAAAAGTATATTTCCTTCGTATTTATGCAAGAAAAGATGCGCACCACAATATCATACGAAAATGTCAATAATATTGAACTTTCCATGCAGATTCTATAGTATTCAAATGGCAATAACTTGCCAATATAATCTTTCCTCCATGCTTATGCAAGAAAGTTCACTCTCCACAGTATTAGACAAAAATGTTAATAAAATTGAGCTTTCCAGCCAGATTCTACTGCATTGCAAAGGCTACAGCACTCCGCACGGATCTTTCCTCAGTACCCATGCAAGGAAGGTATCTCACCACGAAATTAAACGAGAAGGTCAAAGAAATTGAATTTTCCAGGAAGATTCTATTGCATTGCAATGCCTATAGCACGCCGATAGAATCTACCCACCTTATATTCCACCTTATATATGCGAGAAAGTTAACTCACCACGATATTAGCCGAAAATCTCAATAAAACTGAATTTTCCAACCACATTCTACATCATTGCAATGTCTATAGCACGCCAAAAGTATCTACCCTGCTTATATAGGCAAGATAGATACCTCACCACGATAATAGTCGAAACTGTCAATAGTATTGAACTTTCCAACCAGATTCTATAACATTGCAAAGCCTATAGCACGCCAATAGTATCTTTCCTCCTTACATATGCAAGGAAGATAGCTCACCGCGTA
>NW_016908695.1:454812-473023 GCF_001483705.2 Eufriesea mexicana | reverse complement strand
TCTGTGATTAATTTATGAACTTTTATAATTGCATCGTAAAGGCAGATCCTTCAGGAAGTTCTCAATATATTTTTCTATATAGATTTGTCCCTAATAAATTTAATATTAATTATTATTCTGCGCAGTGTTTGAATTGTTGTCGAAGACGCTATTGGTTTTTCATTAATTACTATCCTTTGCGCAATTAATTTACGAGACTTTATGCACTGATTATAAAAACAATGTTCTTGCGAATCTTCTCGTATAACTTTTGATCACATTTTGCTTCCAGTTTCGTTTAGTATGAAATATTTTCACGGAAGGTTGCGATGGTCGTCGTTACAAAATCATAGACGCGGTCAAGCAATAATTAATAACTAATAATTTATATTTAAATTCTTTACGAAACTTATATAGGATTGTTGCCTGGAATTCCAACTTTGCATTGAAATTATTAAAGTTGATATATTAATTACCGAAATAGAGTAATTTATTAATTTTTCACTGTCTGAGCCCTTCTATCCTTTTCTATCCCCTCTCTGCCTTTTCTGTCTCGTGACGAGCTCATCGACGACCTCCTCGCCTATTCTATATTCCTATTACTTTTCCGAACATATGGTCCAAAATCATAGACGGCGCTGATCGCAGGCGGTAAAATTTGTATTTATTCGCCAGTAGAAAATTAATAAACTTCCAAGTTTCTGTAATTAATTGTTGAACATTTGTAGCTGCACAACAAAATTACAATCATAGGCAACATTCTTATACAATGTTTAATTTAATAATTAATACTTACATAAGATAGGTTTTGTATTTTCTATAGTAAATAAGATTACTATAGAAAAGTATTTTTTTTGCATAATATTCTTATTATTTTGTAATAAACATATATTTGCATAAGAAGGCGTAAAAAATAAATTTTTTTAAGAAATTTTATTTACAATTGTTTATTTACAATATTTTCATAGATGAAAAATGAACACAAAATAAAAAATAGATTTAAGAACTACCAAAAACTACGGGGGTGAGAGTCGAACCACGGTCCTTCGTCATAAGAATTTCGAACTATCGCCGTTAAGCCTCAACTCTATTTGCAGTGTCGGAAATAAAGGTGTAATTAATCTTGTGATAAAAGTTTAATCGTAAATATTTCAAAAACTGTTGAGTAGTTGCCGCTATAATGGTATATTTTCTGCAACTGGATGACTAAATTTATAAACCTGCAAAGTTTCAACTAAATCTATCTAGTAGGGATATGTTTTGATTGGCAAATATACGGATTAAAGGATGTTATTTAATTCCAATATATTTTATTTACCAGCTAAAGAGACTCAAGAGTAAGTATATAAATTAAAAGATTAAACTAATTATGCAATCCACGCTCACACAATTCTTTAACACTAGAACTACCAACTCAGTGAAAATGACTGGTCCCAGAATTTTCCTTCTTTCAATCACCGAACACATACACCTGCTGTAAGAATAAAATTGGTATCAACTCATATTAAGAAAGAACTGTAATCAATATATTCACTCATAATCATCGTACCGCTGAAATTACACTATAATCTGTGCACGTTATAGTGAGTTACCCATTAAAATTCGGTAGTTCTAGTGTTAAACTATCACCGACTCGACTTTTTTTCAAACCTCGTATCGCACTTTCTTCAACAGAACTGTCTCAGGACAGCCTTTGCACCGCCATTTAAACCTTGCACTCTGTCTTCTTTCATACTCGAGCTTTCTTCCTCAATTACGCATTTCTCATAGCCTCGCTCTCGAGGTGGGTCCTGTACCCTAAACACTCAGGCGTCTTTCGCTTTTCACTTGCATTCCATACAGTCACAAATATTCCGTTCATCCGATCCTGCACGCGGTCACTTATCCTTCCATACGAACTTCAGACGTCGCTCTAAACATTCACAATCAGTGCGAACCCTAGGTTATTATTTATTGTCCGTCGCCAGCTAGACAGACCCAAGGGTTCCTTTGCACTAACCCTCTCACTTACAATTCCTACAACTATGATTCGAAGAACTTGCACTCTCCTTATTAATTGGAGTAACGTTCGATACTTCATTATCATCGCGAGTTGTTAGGTTTCAAGCATCTTTTCCGTGACACATGCCTGGACACACAGATGAGAATCGACGTGAACGGTAGAACAAATCAGTCGTACATCTTCGGCCGGTGTAATGCGACTTTCATCGCTGTAATGGTGTCGTGTCCGGGGTAAAAATCGCTGGGATGATTTTCGAGGAGAAAAATGAAGTGGCAGATGGAAAGAGGATAATAATATAGGTAGCCTGCGGCTGCGGCGATGATTAATAAATCAGGGACGGCGTTGAGAGAACAGTTTAACCTGTAACCTCTGAACGATGTATCGTGCTCCTTCTTCCTTTTACCTTTGCGTCTATCGTCCCATTCCTTTCTCCGCGTACCGACCGAGCGCAGACTCGCGTGCATGCATCTTTTTCACGGAGCTGCAGCGCCGTGGCTGACTTTGTACGGCCGCTCACCGCGATACAGATACGTATGGCGGCCTGTGGGAACAGACCGACTCTGAATGTTAATTGTTGCTTAAATTTATGACAGTCCGCCCTCCGCCTCGCCGCATTCGACTCGCGGCGTCGTTCTCCCCCATCGAGCGGCCCATTCCACCCTTTCCACCCAAATAACCATGGCTATTCATTCCGCTGTTTCACCAACGATCCCTCGAAACGAGCTCGACGATTAACCACGTTTTGCAGCGCGCGCGCCGCCAACGGCTGAAATTAGCGGCTCGACGGTGCGCGAGAGACGCAACGCGTTCCTCTCGTTGTCATTTCCCTGCAGCCTTCCGCATATACCATCCTTCGATACACCCGTCGATAACCGCAACGATGCACGTGAAGCTTGTTAATCGTGTTCAACGGACGAGATTAAAGCGGCGCTATGGGATTAATAGTGGTCATTGAATTGTAGGTTAGGTGAGTTGCTTTGCTCTCTTCAGCGGGTGTTACGGGTTGTAGGAGGTTAATACGAAGGAGTGGGTATGTTTCGATAGGTTATACGAATAGAATTTACTGTAGACATGGTACTTTGTAGGTTATGGATGGGACTTTGCAGACGCAGTGCAACACCGATTGTCTGGATTAACGAGGGAATAAGATAGTTCGTTAAGACAATCGATATGAAAGAATAAATGGAGTGGAAATTAAACAGTTCTTTAATATGCTCCGGTTTACAATCTTGAACGCTGGTGAAAGATATGTGAAACGAGAAACGTTCACGTAATCATTATTGAAAGAGTAAACACTTTCAATAGGGTTAACATGAAATAAGTTATGATTAGAGAAATGAAAGTTTTTGAATATGGATGCTTTTTACGTGGAAGCTTTTATGTGTTTCAACGCTACTGTAAATAATAGTGTAGTATTTGTGAGTAAATGGATAAACTGATAAGAATATTTATTGAACACAATAACGGCACAATATAAATTATAACTAAATCTCGTTAAATATATTTGCTTCTAACTGCGGTGTGATATCTCGAGGACTTTTTCACACACAACGTCTATATGTCACACGACTGTCATTCACCTACTGATTGTTTTTCACGACTCTCTGTCATATTCGTCACACACACATTCTTCCACACAACATTCCTCACACTCATACCACACATTCTATGACAACCACTATCACAGTATTTGTGTATCGTAATGTATTATTCAGGTTACAAATTTAAACAGTGTTATATATGGACTAGTATTATATCTCATCATAGTTACATACTTTATATTGTGGTAATGATTGACATAGCTTTTAATATATTTATATTGAAGTAAAAGTGAGTGATGTATGTAAGAAAGAATGAGTGGATCAAGTGTGCTTGTAATAAATGAAGCGTGGTATAGAATACGTGTGTTTATGTAATACATGAAAGAAGAGAGACCAAATAAGACAGTAATTGGATAGGTTAGGTTCAGAATTCTGCAATTCAGAATTTATTAAGAGTAAATGTGTGAACAAGTATTGTGAAAAACAGTAAACATAATTAGACATATTTCATCTATAATTTTTACCCCCTCCTATAATATTGTGTGAATAAACATTTAATAAATTTATTTAAATATATTATCCACAACTAACATGTATTATATTTTTCTCTGTGTCCATTATTTATTCGCGAATATTATTAGTACAACGTGAACTTTTCGGATTTAGGTATATTGCGTTCCAAATTTTCCTATATATGCTTAGTGTCGATATTTTAATTTAATACACATACGATTGTGTATTAAATATACTATGTATATTTGGATAATCAGTCATTCAGAAAATTGGAATTTATTATTTATTCATTCGTTGTTTCAATATACATGGTATCGTGGAGCCTCTTTAAATTTGTATTAAAACGTTATAGAGGTTATGTATTTGTACCGTTGTGAAACTCGTAAATCTAAACTCGGCTTAGCAAATTTTTTGTACACCGTTGGTATGGATTATCGAGTTGATGAATTTACTGTTCTAACGGGACCAATGTATCAGAACTTTTTTTGCACAAATTGTTAGCTTTCCGAAAGTTCCTGTCTTTGAATTATGGATGAACTGACTTGATGGCAGCGTTTTACCATATCGTATCTTAAACTGCCGCTGCATGACAGTAACGGAGTTTGTTTTCGCTAATTGAATCACATAAAACTAGGACTAGTGGCCATCTTGCTTAATTGGCCAGATAGCGCAACGTTACCATAACCTGTAATAGCACAAACTTTTATCCTTATTTTAGATTAGATTCCTGTTTACACAGCGATTTAGATTTTTGCACAATATCGACAGCAGCTATTTATACTCTATTATATAATTAATTAACGCTACTATTATTATCATAAATACAGCAATATTATTATAATTACCAAATTGGTCACGAATTTTTCGTACGAAACCATACAATGATGATCAAAATGGAGGAATTCTTTGGAAGAAGGACATTTTTCGAGATGAGTTCTGTTTTCTGATTATCGTCCATTTGATAATTTTTCGATAATTCTATAATTCGATAATTGCGATAATATGATAACATATTTTTTTTATTATAGTTTTACTATATACTAAAGATATAGGTTATGTTATTTCGCGACTTTAGAAACAAAAAGCAGTTTCCAATAAGAATACCTTGAAAGTAAGGGTACATTATGGTTGAAACATTAAATAATTATAAATATATACCAAAAAATTTGACAAATTCAAAACTATCCCATCACTATTACCTTTTTTTTTTAGCAATGCAGCACTGTTCTTTTAAAGAGCTGTTCACAAACAGTTATACTCATCACGTTTTAATACTCACGAAGTTAGCATAAATTAAAAAATTTTCGGATAATTTTATCGTGCAGTGAGATAGACAGGTAAACCAAAACTTTCTAAATTTTTTAATTACTATAAAAACGGTATTACTGTATTCTTATATTATCATTGAAAATGACGCAAATGTCGAATTACGATTACAATGATTACAATAGAAAAACCACTGCAAAAGGAGGAATACCGTAAAAGCTGAAGCTTCCGACTTCAGCTAGAAGAGGGACACGAATAGGATGAAAACGTAGGGCCCAAAATTGGAGGAAGAGTGGCGCATTAGTCGCGTGGTGCAACGTGGTCCGAGTGACTCAGAAATTCCTGGAGCCGGACTGACAGGCGAAATGGGTCAGACGCGGTGCACTTAATAAAGCCAGAATAACGCGGCGGGGCTCGCGATTACCATATGAATTGGTCAGCACCGTGAAAAGGAGCGGTCGCGCTATCGTGGCTGTGCACGCGCGCGAGCGCGCGCTTCGTGCTTTCCTTTTGTGTGTGGTCCAGTGCGTGTGCCCGTGGCTGTGGCTGTCATCGATTGTCAGCAGCGGCCAGCTTGACGAGCCATCGCTCACTTTTCTGTCAACGCGCACTTCACTCACACGTGCCAGAGTCGGAGCGCGCGCGCGCACCACCATACGGCTGCGCGCGTGCGCGCAGGCTTCCCTCTCAACCGGTTCCACGCTCGTCTCGCGACATAATCGCGCCTATGCTCTTCCTAGCTCTCTTCCTTCACCGTTTCCGTTTTTTTTTTTTACCTTTCGCTATCGCCGGGAAGATATTCGCGGTTTACTGGGCCGTAACAGTTTAACCTTCGGTTGAAGAATCGTATAATTTGACGGGCTCCGCGAATGGAAATATTTGCGGCTCCGTTTTAATTAATTTTCATAGTTTAATTAACTTCCGTCATTCGATTGTGTTATACAGGGTGTTTAAAATGTAAGATTGGTGTGGCAAATTGAATGAATACTAGAAGGATCAGATTTAAATGCAGTTCGATTTATTTAAACAATTTCTTTGTTATATGTTCTCTTTATTGCTACCATATGCGAATTAGAGGTATAAAAGTGTGTTATACAGGGTGTTCAAAATGTAAGATTGTTTTGGTAAATGGAATAAATAGGAGAAGAATCAGATTTAAATGCAGCTCGATTTATTTAAACAATTTCTTTGTTATATGTTCTCTTTATTGCTACCATATGCGAATTAGAGGTATAAAAGTGTGTTATACAGGGTGTTTAAAATGTAAGATTGTTTTGGTAAATGGAATAAATACGAGAAGAATCAGATTTAAATGCAGTTCGATTTATTTAAACAATTTCTTTGTTATATGTTCTTTTTATTGCTACTATATGCGAATTAGAGGTATAAAAGTGTGTTATACAGGGTGTTTAAAATGTAAGATTCTTTTGGTAAATGGAATAGATAGGAGAAGAATCAGATTTAAATGCAGCTCGATTTATTTAAACAATTTCTTTGTTATATGTTCTTTTTATTGCTACTATATGCGAATTGGAGGTATAAGAGTGTGTTATACAGGGTGTTTAAAATGTAAGATTGTTTTGGTAAATGGAATAAATAGGAGAAGAATCAGATTTAAATGCAGTTCGATTTATTTAAACAATTTCTTTGTTATATGTTCTTTTTATTGCTACTATATGCGAATTGGAGGTATAAGAGTGTGTTATACAGGGTGTTTAAAATGTAAGATTGTTTTGGTAAATGGAATAAATAGGAGAAGAATCAGATTTAAATGCAGTTCGATTTATTTAAACAATTTCTTTGTTATATGTTCTTTTTATTGATACTATATGCGAATTAGGGGTATAAATGTAGGGATACTTATTTTGGCAAATATAAAAAATAGGAGATGTTGTTTTATTCTATTGTTATACAGGGTGTTTAAAATGTAAGATTTTTTTGGTAAATTGAATGGAAAGGATAGAAATTAGATTTAAATATAGTTCGATTTATTTAAACAATTTCTTTGTTATTTATTCTTTTTATTGATACTATATGCGAATTATGGGTATAAATGTAGGGATACTTATTTTGGCAAATATAAAAAATAGGAGATGTTGTTTTATTCTGAAATATATATTTATTTCGAGCTACATGAGACTAGGAGTAAAGTACCCCTAGATGAAGGATTAAGGGTAATTATTATCTACGTCATCTACATCCAGAATTTTTTTAAAAATTACTATGGTTACGGATAATCGTTGAGAACGATTAAAGTTTTGTTTGATTATCGATAATTATTATATGTACATAGGTGAAGAAAATTGTTTTTTATTGTGAATAATCATTATAGACGAAGGGTATCATCTTTAGCTATGAATAATTATTGTCAACCAAGAAATTGTTTTTGGATTTGAATAATCATTATTCAGACTTGGATTTTATTTTAATTATCAGAAATATATTACAATAGAAATATCAAATCATGGTATGTTTTAATTTATTCTTTTTTCGTAAATATTCATAATTGTTATTGCTTAATGTGGTCTATAATTAATTAAATGGTATTGATGGATACTAATTATTCACAATGGTAATGGAAATTGATAACGGTCGAAATAATTGTCGATATTGGTTACTAATGATAAAAATAAAATTCCAGCTACTAAAACAATTGTATTTTATTGTATCGCAATCAAGCGCAACGTAAAATAAATAATAGAATGATTTCTTTTGAATTTTTAACATAGACGATTTTTATTATTATCGAAGTAAATGTAAGTGACGTTAAAAATATTTTTAGATAACGTATATTTCAAAATATTAATCGAAATATGGTCATTTTCATATGCGTACCGTTAAGGTTTTTTCCTTTATTTGCTCGTGTATCAGTTGCAATTTGTTGGGTGATAATTAATGTTTGCGTAGCGTTAGGTGGTACATTATCAGGTATAAATCAATATTTTATGACTCGTTAAAGACACGCGAAAGATTTTTTACATTCTTTTTAACGCTTAAAACGTATTGGAAATTATAGTTGCTCGTTGCTTTCGTGACAGGGAAATATTTCCAATGAGGAACGAAACGAGTGAAAATATTCTTTGTTCGGGAATTTTTCAACTATTTTCCTCTGTTTAGCATGTCCAACCTTAACTGACAATGAGTCTGAGCAGGTGTTATTGGCCTAAGTGGAAAACATTGCCTTGACTCGAGTTTCAAAATTCGAATTGAGAACAGAATATTTTTAATTTTTACATAGAATCATACATATACATACAAATATACATATACATAAATATATTGATTATTCTATAAAGTTTCAAATGTTGGAACTCTGATTTTGTAATTTGAAATATTTTATAGTCGCTGTTATTAATATCTCTGTTACTAAGAAATGGATTTTTATGTAAATGTAATATGTTAAAATATATGAAATAGATACAAGAAAATTGATTTATTTTAATAAATAAAAATATTTCTTTTTTAAACATTATGTTCTTTCTATGTTATATAATCGTTCCAGGAGAGTATATTTAAATTTGTAACATTCATATTTTCCAAAATGTCACTAATTTTAACAAATGTATTAAAGTTAATTATTTTAATTATTATTTCCTAATCTTCCTGAAATTTGTGCATAACCTAGAAAATATGATATATATGTATAGAATGTTTATTCTTGTATTAATGTTCATAAAAATGACATATTATTCGCCATTATGCAATATATTTTTCGTGCTTTTAATATGTTATGTATTTATATAACGAATATGTACTTATACAAAATACACCTATTTAAAGAATGCAAAATATAAAGTATACTCTTATAATTCTTTTCTTCAGAGCCCATAACCTAGACAAATTTTCTGTGGTTCCTAGAAAACTCGAGAGGAAACACCTCTGAGATCACATTTACTTACATATATAACCTAACACTATATTCACTATTATTAGTTTTAAGTAACTTTTGCTTCAGTAATTACCGGTAAATATATCGAAATTCACAGGCTGAGAAAAATGTAAGTAACCACAATGATGAAATTAGGAACTTTTAATGTCGAGACAATTAAAAAGAAAGAAATTTCCATGAAAATATATAATAAGCACGCTGGGTTTATTTATCACCTCGCCAGTAATAATATTTTATAAAGATTACAACTTGTTAACTGGTAAAAATTAATTTACAAGTCGACAGATATTTACTTTCGACAAAGCATTTGAATAAGTGTCGAATAAAAGCGTGTTAAAGAATAGGAAAAAATAAAAACTCGTACGAACGCTTGAGGTTACGGATTGAGGTTAAATTCTAACCTAACCTACGTATCATCTGTCAACTTTATTTCACGTTGATCGAAGCGCAGTTTAACCTAAATATGCTACGCGATATTTCCACGAGAAATATGCTTGTTGCTTAATGCTCAGCCTGGAGAGCAACGTTTCAAAACGATAGCGATACGCAGGTTTACATTCGCGGCAAGTGTCGTCGCGCAAGAAATTTAGCACGTTGGGCTTTGACCTTGCATCGTTTAGACCGCTATGAGTGTGTCATAAAGAGATGTCGCGACGACGGAAAATCCCATGCACGAAAGGATTAACAGAGAGAAAAATGGGAAGGAACGTCTGACCACCTTAAAAGTCCCGATGTGCACGAGGCGAGCGAGATCGTAATTCGGTACATCCTTATGACGATCCGTTTTATGTCGGGTATTCGCCGTTACTAAAAATGACAATGCGCGAGCGCCATTCACTCGAAGCTTCTCCCGATATCCTGGAGATGGCGCGACCTCGAATCGAAACGGCGTAAGAATGTCATTATTAACGTCGAGAATTTTACGGCTCGTTAATTTCCGCCACGTTTTTCTCCCAGCAGGCAGATAAGTTCGTTTAATTGAGGAAGAGTTTGCGCCGTAAACAAAGAACAAGTTTTACATGGCAAATCGGGTAAACCGGTCTTTAAAGTTTCTAAAATTACGTTACACGGTTGTACATCGATTTCAACGTAGCAATATTGCGGTATTTGGCATGGAAAAATGGCCAAAATTATTTTCCTTGATTTAATGTAATTAATTATGCAATAGTTAGAAGTGACGCGAGGTAATTATGAAAATGATCTGATACGAGATATTGGATCGAAAATTCGGACTTTTTTAAACTTCTTTGATTTGTAAGGGATTTCGAGAAATATTATAAATTATTATATTTCTTTCCCTTTTATTGGCTATAAAAAGGAATAACTAAAACTATTTTGTTTGCTTTAATGTAATTAATTATGCAATAGTTAGAAGTGACACGATGTAATTATGAAAATTATCTAATATGGGATACCAGATCAGAAATTCGGATTTTTTTTAAACTTCTTTGGTTTGTTGACGATCTTAGGAAATATTGTAGATTACTATAACCTTTTTTTTATTAGCTATAATTTGCTCTTTTAGGGTAAAAATACATCTTATATTATATTATGTATTTAGGTGTTCTCCTATTTATTTATATATTTTAAAAAATGCAATGTGTATGAGATAATGTTTGGATTGAAAGTTTAATAGTCTTTTATATTTTTTAAGATTAGACCAATAAAATTATAAAAACTTTGTATTTAAATAAAAAATTCCTTGAAAAGGAAGTCACTCACAATATCGAATACTCGTGAATAATAAAGATGAATTTTATATAGAAAATAGTGATTATAGAATCTGATTTTATTACTATCAGTGTCATACTGTAATATTCTCTTCAAATTGCAAATCCTACTTTTTAAAACAACCTACAAGAACATGTTTCTTAACTTTTGCAAAATTTTGGTTGATTTTTGCAGTTTTTGACATGTTTGTTAAAATCATTATACTTTAATTTCCAGTGTCGAAATTTTCGTGAATATCTATTTTTACTTTTATTTCCTGTTTTGAAAATAGGATAGCGATGACTAGGCCTACATGAAAATATTACAAATGTAAAATATACTAATGTAATAGATAACAGAAATTTTGTTTTCGTTGTAAATAATCAATTTAAACGATAGACATTGTTTTTGGTTTCTAATAACCATTATCCATTATTTTATTTTATTATAATAAATATGTTAGAATAAAAATATTGAACATAGTATCTTTCATTTCACTTTTTTTCTTATAAACATTCATACCTGGTATTGTTTAGCCTATTCTATAATTATTTTCACGTCGTTCATGAATACTTATTATCCATGATGATGGAAATTGACAAGGATCCTAAGTAAGAAGGAAAAGTGATCTTCTAAAATTATTATTTAATAATTACAATTAAATACAGATTGTCATTCGCAACCTAAAATAACTGTAAGCAAACTTAATAATTATTCGTAATCAAAGTATGAAAAGATCATTGTATTTTACTAATATTCTAAAATTTAACAATGATTGTGTCTCATATTAATAAAAATTAAATTTTCATCAATAACTTTTTCCATCAAATCTTTAAAATAATTTCTCACTTCCAGTCTCTGATTTTTATAGAAACCATAAATCTTTAATTATACTTAAAAAAATACATCATCTTTTACAATACCGATTCCACAATGGAGTGAGCCTCACTTTAAACTACTAGAACACGTTATTACCTAGAAAATAAAAAGATTGACAAAATTCTTTTTAATACGAACTCTTCAATTTGACATTTTACGGAAAATTTGAAACTTCTTTTCGGTCAACATTTCTGGCCAAATATTTAACCGTGGTCAGTGCTTTTAAATCTATCTGATCAACGACACGTTACGGAGGATTTAGGACAAAGGAATGTCGTTATCCACAGCGGGATGAGCTCTTGAAACGTAAAACGATTAGGTGTAACTGTCCGTGAAATAGTCGACGGTGAGTGTTTCCTTCGCGTGGAACGATGAAAATGAATAAGCCAGTACACACCCTCGTTATGTCGCACTGCGAGGGATGATGAAACAATACTGATTGTGAGAAACCAACGTGGCTGAGACAATGGAGCTGAAAGAAGCACAGCCTCCACGCAGACGGTCCGCAAAGTTTATCACTTTCGTTTAGCTTGTTTTCTAGAGTCTATATTTCTCGTGACATTTTAACGTTAAGCCTACCACGGCCTAAATGATCGTTTAGGCTAAATTTTTAGTAAAAATTCCGCATTTGACGTTTATATTTTGGTCATCCGTTGTTGAAAAGATAAGTTTAGTTATATACAAAAATTAATTTAGGATATAAGGTGTGAATAAATAGCTTATAGGCCCTAAATTCCGAGAACGAATGTTTATATAAATATTAGATAAGAATTGGGGGTTTAGGTTATTTAAAATTATTTACCTAGTTTATTGTCAGTCAACTTTGATTTAATTTTTCTGGTTTTGGTATCACATGTTAGTTATGAAGTAATTGCTTGCAGTCATTTAAAGTTTAATGTTTTATTAACAAAACGATTGTTCATAAAGAATATATAGTATCAAAATACGAATATTTAGTTCATTGTTATTTATAGTTTTTTAAAGTATGATACTTTTTAAAACAATCTCCTATATGTAAAAATGGCTTGCTGTCGCAAATTTCACAAAAGTAAACTGTTGTTCGCCTTCCACCTTTTATTTTTCGATTTGAACGTACTAGGCAGTCATTATGTTTGCCTTGAGGATCTGCCATTAGTATATGTAATTTACTATCTAATCAATTATCGTGGTCTGATATTCAGGGTCTTCCCCGATGTTTCGCGGCTTGTCGAAAATATTCCACAAGTGACTACAAGACGATTCAATGCGATTGCGTTTGAACATTTAATAAGGAATACCAATATTATTATGCCGAGAAGTGTACAATACAAGATTTTTATGTACATACATATAATTTCAAAGCATTTTTTAAATAAAACTGCTTCCCACTAACTTGTTTTATTAACTGTATGCAGTGTCAGGCCAGAGGTTACTTAAAAGTTTTAGGGAAAAATAGTTTTGTCACGCCAGAGGTGACCTCCTAGAGCAAAGGGTTAATTTGAATATTATGCAGGACTCAAAAACTTGTACTCTTGATAACTGTTGAAAAGATAAGTTTAGTCATATACAAAAATCAATCTAGGGGAACGAATGTTGATATAAATATTAGATAAGAATTCGGATTCGGCGAATTGCGTCACGTACCCTCTTGACACTCTCTCTCGAGTCGGTCAGTCGCTCTAGAGAAGCACTCAAAGATAGATATACGTTTCTTGAGTAATAAAAAAATTTAAAAGAGAATATTTATATACTGTAGTTATTTTACAATTATAAATCCATAATCCCAATATTCGTTTTCGAGATTTTTATTTCTTTCTTAATATCTCCTATTACTCCATTCTTTTTCTTTTAATCTTTCACGATCAGTCAAATGATCAGTGAATAAGAAAATGGAAGGAAAGGAATTTTAGAAAATGGAGTGAGAAGGGATATCGAAAATTGATTATATATTATTAGAGGAGAATTATCACGAAATCTCGTAACATAAGTGATAACTTTGAATGTGAAATTTTGAATAAAAAATTAAAAATGTGTCATTTAGACAGTGATAGCTTTAGTATGAAAGTTTATCTTTCATTTTTCACCTACTGGTTATTTGGCTGGTCTTGATGGGCTTGGTATTAATAAATGAGGCAAATACAGAAAGGATTCAAAAAATTTTCTTCTATATTGTAATATTAATTTAATTATTACGAATTTAATAATGATTTATAATTTTCAATTAAATTGCCAGATATTTGCTACATAGAAATAATGAAGAATATTTTATGAATTATTAAATAATGTTCATTTCTTTATATAAATTAAATTTAATATATACATCCATTTTCATAAATTAAAGTATTAAGCAAAAATAAATTTAAGAAATTTAATAATTTGGTGTATGTGATATATTCGTCTGGTTTTCGATTACAATTTATTAAAAGTATCCCTTGATGATTTATTGAAATTATTTCTAAAGTTAACTTTCTCGAGGTGCACGTGGTTATTTTAAAATTTGTTCGGAGAACAACAGGCTCGGCTCGTTTCATCTCATCGCTAGAAAACTAAGAATAACGTCTACCCTAACCACCACAAATCCTAATTCAGTCGAAAGTCACGCACCAGTAAATTACTGTACTACGTGCTTGAAACGGAGTACATTTGTCTTCTCCCATGTAGGACCGCTTGACATACTAAATTGAATAATTACCAAATGACTATGTTAGCGAGTAAAACCTAAATGGCGAGTGTCTTTGGCTACTATAAACCATCCCTGATTTGTATGTAATTAGATTAATTATATATAGTTTTCTATATAGTTTATAGTATATACTTTATACATAGTTTAATACTATGAAAATCTTCGTTAACTTTATATTGAGATTTTAGTGCTTTTATGACGAAATTAAATATCTTGTATAATTTATTTTTGGACATTTTTACACAATTCTGGTATGATTAATGCAATTTTACAAGTCCTATGTTTGTCTTATACTTACAGGATTAATGTTTTTAGTACAATTTTACAAGACAATTTATCATTTGTTATTATCATTCATTAAAATAAATTATCATCAATTTGTATCTAACAATAATAAAACAAGCATTCACTTTGTAAGTAAAGTATACAATTTAGAAATTATAAATCAATTAATCACACCATTTTACATGAAATTGTGAATTTGGTAATTTGGAAAATTATATGATTTTGGAGAATTTCAAAATTACAATTGTAAGATTGCAAAGCAATAAATAGTAAAGTTGTAAAATTTTACAAATCCTATGTTTGTCTTATGCTTACAGGATTAATGTTTTTAGTACAATTTTACAAGACAATTTATCATTTGTTATTATCATTCATTAAAATAAATTATCATCAATTTGTATCTAACAATAATAAAACAAGCATTCACTTTGTAAGTAAAGTATACAATTTAGAAATTATAAATCAATTAATCACACCATTTTACATGAAATTGTGAATTTGGTAATTTGGAAAATTATATGATTTTGGAGAATTTCAAAATTGCAATTGTAAGATTGCAAAGCAGTAAATAGTAGAGTTGTAAAATTTTACAAATCCTATGTTTGTCTTATACTTATAGGATTAATGCTTTTAGTACAATTTTACAAGACAATTTATCATTTGTTATTATCATTCATTAAAATAAATTATCATCAATTTGTATCTAACAATAATAAAACAGGCATTCACTTTGTAAGTAAAGTATACAATTTAGAAATTATAAATCAGTTAATTATACCATTTTACATGAAATTGTGAAATAAAATTGTAAATAGTAGAGTTGTAAAATTGTAAAACAGCAAATGATAAAATTAAAAAATTATCAAATACCAGAATTGTAAAGCTGCAAAAACTTGTATAATTGCAAAATTGTAAAATCGTGGAGTTGTAAAATTGAAAATGACAAAGCTGTAAGATCATAAAATATTAAACTCGTGAAATTATAAAATTATAAAACAGATTAATTGAAAAATTGTAAAATACTAAATTCGTAAAATTGTTTAAACAATAAAACAGCAAAATTGTAAAATCACATAACTATATAATAGTAAAAATATAAAATCATGAAGTTGCGAAATTATAATTACGAAGCATTAAAACCACAGACCCGAGAAACTGTAAAATTGCCAAAACCTATTGGACCAGCACATTACACACAGCCCACAATCTTATCCTATCAGTTCATCAATATTCTTAGTCACTAAACTCTTACGCAAGAGAGCCCACGGTTACCACACGTTTAATCAATACCCCTCTGCCTTCTAAACGAATCCCAAAATCCCACCTCCCCGATTAGTCCCCGAACTGAAACCTCGATCGCCAAATGTATAACAGAAAACACACGTCCATCCCCGAATTTCCAAAAATATGCCTCACTGCTGAAATCCAAAGAAAAATGATTTCGACCGCGTGATATCACGAGGAAAAAATTCCAAACAATCGGCGTGACGAGGGAATGGCATGTCGTCCATGTGGATCCGATCGTGCGTAAGTTCTTTTCGCGTGAGCACGCGTGTAAAAAGACGAAGTGAAATATTCAGCTGCAAAAAGACGAG
Organism: Eufriesea mexicana; assembly: GCF_001483705.2. Classification (NCBI taxonomy): domain Eukaryota; kingdom Metazoa; phylum Arthropoda; class Insecta; order Hymenoptera; family Apidae; genus Eufriesea; species Eufriesea mexicana. The sequence continues at coordinate 456,702 of NW_016908695.1, read as the reverse complement.
CGTAGCTTGCGTCAGTCACTCGTGGATGGCAGCTTCTGCCGAAAATAACGTTCATTGATTTCGCGTTCTGAATGAACGAACGCTTGAACGAGGATGAGACAGCATAGTAGACCGTTGAGAAAAGGGGTGTAGTTATGTATGGCTATCGGAGAGAATGGCACAATATCTGAGAACGTGGAAGTTTCCTTGGATTACGTTCGATCGGATATATACGACACTCGAATAGATCCTTCTCTTGGTTCGGCGACCACGTACCGCCTACGCTCCTTCCTAATGTCGTTTCTGATTTTCGAGGACGTTCAGGGGATAAATATTACGAATAATTCTAGCAAACGGACGACAGATCGTGTGTTAGTCGTGTATAGTTCGTCGTATGTGTCGTATGTACGTACGTGGTAATCGTGATCGATGATACGAATTTTCTTTTTGTGTAAATACCTCGCTGTAGGTTTGTATGTATTGTTAGCACGGTTTTGGGTAGATGTGTGAACAATGGGATTGTAAAATTGGGGATTAGTTGTGAAATTGTAAATATATGGATTAATTGTAAAATTTCGAAATTATAAATTAATTGCGAGGATAGAAATGGAAATCAATACCTTGTACGTGTTTTAATAGTTAATAAATTAATATATTTAGGTTTGTATGTATTGTTAGTATGATTTTGATACATGTGTGAACAATAGGACTGTAAAATTGGGGATTAGTTGTGAAATTGTAGACCTATGGATTTGTAAATCCAAAAAATGTAGACCTATGAATTGTAAAATTTCGAAATTATAGATTAATTGCGTGGATAGAAATGGAAACCAATATCTTGTACGTGTTTTAACCTTTTGCGCTCGACGATTTTTTGGCTATAGAAGGGTACTAGTTGATAAATTTTCTGCTATAAGGCTGATGTTATTTTTTGAGCAATAAATAAGAAACCGTATAATAACTAACACGTAGAATTATTTAATTTCGATACCTCACACACTGTTATATTATGTTACATTTGATATATTAATTAATATCAAGCTTCGAAATTTTAGCAAATGGTGACTGAAGAGCGCCTCTCGAGTGCAAAGGGTTAATAGTTAACAAATTAATATATTTAGGTTTGTATGTATTGTTAGCACGGTTTTGGTAGATGTGTGAACAATGGGATTGTAAAATTGGGGATTAGTTGTGAAATTGTAAATATATGGATTAATTGTAAAATTTCGAAATTATAAATTAATTGTGTGATTAATTGTGTAATTATAGACGAATTACAGAGTAATAAAATTGTAGATTGATTATGGCATTGTAAAATTATACAGTACTTGTAGAATCGTATAATTAAAGATTCGTTACATAACTATAAAATTATAAAAATACGAATTAATCATATAATTATGAAATATTATAATTACAATATTACTAGAAAGTGCATGAACAACTGTTTTCATGTATTTGTTTATTAAACGATTTTCCTGTTCAAGCGTTTTTAATTTTTCCTTCTTTATTGATTTAGTATCCACTCTCTTCTTTTTAATATATTCACAAGTAAAGAAACTATTTTATATTAGTATATAACTTCACTATAATTGTAACCTCAGAGATACCTAAGTATTATGTACTTTCATACTTACACAACTGCCAAATTGATTTAGCAAATCTATTACGCGAAATATCGATTACATTACTCATAGCGAATTATCAAAAAATAATTGATTATGTATCAAAATCTTTCCAATTTTGAATATAATGAAAACAGAAACTGTTAACAAACATCTAGTATTTTTGTATTGATAATATGTAACAAGTATTTCAAATATTTTTTAAGATTGGAACAAAAATAGTTAGAAATTAAACTAACTTAAAAATAAGTTACAAAATATTTTAAATATTTTCTGTATAAAAGTA
>NW_016908695.1:451084-453507 GCF_001483705.2 Eufriesea mexicana | reverse complement strand
AATAGGATTTTTTCTCCTTATTTATGTAAAAAAATTAGCTCATCACGATATTAGTCGAAAATGTCAATAAAATTGAATTTTTCAGTCAAATCCTATTGAATCGAAATGACTATAGCAATTTAATAGGATTTTTTCTCCTTATTTATGTAAAAAAATTAGCTCATCACGATATTAGTCGAAAATGTCAATAAAATTGAATTTTTCAGTCAAATCCTATTGAATCGAAATGGCTATAGCAATTCAATAGGATTTTTTCTCCTTATTAATGTAAACAAATTTTGAATTATTTCAATTTGACGATCAAGGTCTCCACTGAAGATTTGGATTTGTAAGGTGATATGAAACAGGATTTAGAATTTAATAACTAGAAAATATTCGCGAAATAAAGAAAAACGGAAAGGAATAAAAATTTGCAGAGTTGAAACCGTTTTTCGTTTAGTTTAAAGCGGGTGAGGGCTTGTTAATTTCAAAAGTTATCGCGCTGCATAAAAACAATGAATCATCTCACCACTTCTTCTCGCGATTACAAAAGATTTCCAACATGTCTACTTATTTCCACACACACTTGACACCTTTCAATAATGGACAGATCATCCATTGTTCTCGCGTATCACAATAGCTTCTTCTACAACTGCGGATGAAAAATTGTTTCTAACTTTCAACGTATTCGTCTCATTATCCATGTCTACTGCAAATTTTTTTTCTTCGCTTAATCAATACTACAATATTGCCCTAATTCTGCCCACTTTAGCATCCACTGCTATCCTCAATTCTTAGAACTGCGTTCACCAAGTGTCATCGATATTGCTTTCTCATTCTCGCGTATACTTTATGGTCATATTCGATGTCAGTAATTTTCGTCTTCGGTATTCTTTCTTCTTTTCTTACTCGAATTCTCAGATAATTATACAGGAAATTATAAAAGTGTTGTTGGTGGTGGATTAAATATCAATAACATTAAGAACAAATCTTTATGTAATTACAAAGAATGCTCAAACACAAATATTAAATTTTAATCTAATTAACTCATTTGCATCATGGATCTACTTAAGGTGCCGTGTTCAGGTATCAGCGAAGTTCAACTGACGACTAGCCTGCATCACCGCGCGCGTATCAGCACCTACTCATAATGGTAGTTAAAAGGATTTTCACGACAAAAGTAAAACTTGTTAAGAATATAGTGAACCGATGTAGATGAGATGCTCACAAAAGGGATCAAACGTGATCTGTGGCATATGAAGAATATTTAGCAACTGGTAATGGAAAAGGTCAGCTCGCGGATTATTCCGCGCTCGGTGATAGACGACAGTCTTAGCTCGCGGAATATTCCGCGCTCGGTGATAGGCGATAGTCGTGACTCGCGGATTATTCCGCGCTTGGTGATAGACGATTGTCGTGGCTCGCGGAATATTCCGCGCTTGGATGCAAATGGGTAATTTCTCACAATAACAAGCTCACACCTATTTCCACTATTGCAACTCAATTATAACTGACCTATGTCCAATCTCTTTGGTTTGTTCTTTCTACTTTCATACATTACATGAACATACACAATTCACACAATACCTCAATCATTACACGCATACTCATTTATCCCACTTTACCTCACCGTCTTTCACCTTGATCCCACATAACGTTGAAATCTCACTCTTATAATATTTTGGATCTCGTTAGGGATTTCTACGTATATTTTGGCAAAAGTCGTGAAGTTTAAGGGCGATGCAATTAGGTTGTATGTAGGAAATTCTAATCGAAATTTGAAAAACTATCATATATATAGTGTTAATAAATGCTACAATTGCATTTGAAGAATTACAACAATCGTGAACAAAGTCATGTACTTACATGTACTCTGCGTTGCTGAAAAGATGTCATCTCGTTCGGTCGTGGGGCAAAAGAGGTATTCCACTAGTACCGCCTATACTTTCGTTAGTAATACCTACTCATCTATGACACTCCCAAAACTACTATCTCCAAGTTCGGTAACGTGATGCGTTAACATGGGCATAAGATATCCGCGAAAGAAACGTTGTCTCAGAGTTAACTTACAATGAATTGGAAGCACTACTACGCCAGGCAATAAACGAAACGACACCATATGATTGGAAAGGATTTTGTAAACACGCAGAAACACTGGAACACGAATATTGGACGAAAGATGGAATAATAGAAGACGCAACTGAAGACCTAGAATTGGAAATACAAAGCAGTGAGTCGGATAAGAAATCAGATGACAACAGCTGAAAGATTTATGAAGTAAAGAAGTACAAAAGTAATAATAATTAACATCATTTATGAAAATTGATTTAAAATTTAAGATGTATTTTTTATGATAAATTAATTATATAATTGCATCATACTAGATAACCGTTTAAAAAAATCATACGATACAACATAAATATAAAAAATATGTGTATAGTACA
>NW_016908695.1:431548-449833 GCF_001483705.2 Eufriesea mexicana | reverse complement strand
AATTAGTAATTGCAAATAATCATGTGTTCATCGAAAGAATCTGAAGTTAATATGCTTTTGGGATGAGTCTACGCTCTTGCGTCTATTTGTTGCGTCTGTCTCACTTTGTCTCGTTGCTTCGTTCGCTTTCTTTGTCACATGGTGTTCTATAACCGGGCTAATAGGAAGGGAAGTTTTATTCTACTTCTGCCATGATGTTAGAATGGTTGGACTGATGGGGCTTCGGTCCTAGAAGTTTCTCAGATGACTACTTTCCAGCAACGCAGAGTAATACTCACTCTTCTCTTTCTCATCTCTAAATCATCCAAAAATTACCTGTGCCGAATCTTCGAAATACTAATCCGAAAACACCAGATCACTATCGCATCCACTCCGACACTCTTCAGAGTCCTCTTCCTCGTCTCCGAAGCCGACATACCACGTCGACAGTGAAATAGACCGTCTAAAATTCCTGCATCAATCGCGTCTTTCGTCAAAAGCCTGAATCCGAGGGCCGCGAGGAATGCAAGCGGAGGATCGAGCAGATTTTGAAGCGCGCTGTTCACGAAGGCCGTTATTATTTGCAGCTACACGCGACTCGTATCGGCTGGGGCGTGAGGCATACGTAGAACCCCATGCGTCTTCGAGTTTATTTTATGCTTACTATGCCCCGAGCCTGCCTCAACACCAGCGTTCTCAGGCCGTTCTTCTGTTTCTCTTTGCAGCGGGTATAATGAAACGGTAATTCCCCGACGCACGTGGCCGATTCGTTTACGAAGAAGATGCAACGGCGACGCGGACGTTGCCTCTCAGTCTTTGCGAAAACGTTGCTGCTCGCGACCGCGTGCTCGCGTCCGGTAAACGACCCCGGTGCACACTTCGATTTACTTGTGCCGCGTCACTCACCTCCACTTTATCGTTTGTTTATCTGCAATCCACGGTAGGAAGAGGGAAGCAAGCACGGGGAATACTTTTTCCGCAGACGGATCGGATTTGTCGAGCGTTAACGGGTTTTCAGAGGTATGAATATGGAATGCTTGATTTTTCTTCCTTTCTGGTATCGCGTTGACCTTCTGAATCGAAATACCTCATTTGGCATTATGCATTTTGTTAAATTGAATTAAATGTTCGATTTAAAAATTAAGGTATCCTTTCATATTTTATGAAATATTATGTCTAGGTTTTGAGATTGTTTTGTTTCTGTTTGCTGTATCATGCTGAACCTTTAAATTAAAATACCTTATCTAGCATTTTGTAAAATTGAATTAACTGTTCAATCTAAAAGTTAAAGTATCCTTTCATAATTTGTAAAATATCTTCCTATGTTAAAATATTCTGTCTAGGTTTTGAAATTGTTTTGTTTCTGGTTATTGTATCGTGTTGCCTTTTGAATTAAAGTACCTTATCTAGCATTTTGAAAAATTGAATTAACTGTTCAATCTAAAGGTTAAAGCATCCTTTCATGTTTTATAAAATATCTTCCTGTGTCAAAATATCCTGTTCAGGTTTTGAGATTGTTTTATTTTTGTTTCTTGTATCGCGCTGACCTTCTGAATTGAAATACCTCATTTAGCATTATGCATTTTGTAAAATTGAATTAAATGTTCGATTTAAAGATTAAGGTATCCTTTCATATTTTATGAAATATCCTGTCTAGGTTTTGAGATTGTTTTGTTTCTGTTTGTTGTATTATACTGCCCCTCTGGATTAAAATACCTTATCTAGCATTTTGTAAAATTGAATTGACTGTTCAATTTAAAGATATATTCATGTTTTATATTTTATTCGTATTTATATAAAATATATTTTATAAAATATCCTGTCTAGGTTTTGAGATTGTTTTGTTTTTGTTTCTTGTATCGCGCTGATCTTCTGAATTGAAATACCTCATTTGGCATTATGCATTTTGTAAAATTGAATTAAATGTTCGATTTAAAGATTAAGGTATCCTTTCATATTTTATGAAATATCCTGTATAGGTTTCGAGATTGTTTTGATTTTGTTTGTTGCATCATGCTGAACCTTTAAATTAAAATACCTTATCTAGTATTTTGTAAAATTGAATTAACTGTTCAATTTATAGATACATCCATGATTTATATTCTATTCGTATTTATATAAAATATATTTTATAAAATATCCTGTCTAGGTTTTGAGATTGTTTTGTTTCTGTTTGTTGTATTATGCTGAACCTTTAGATTAAAATATCTTATATAGCATTTTGTAAAATTGAATTAACTGTTCAATCTAAAAGTTAAAGTATCCTTTCATAATTTGTAAAATATCTTCCTATGTTAAAATATTCTGTCTAGGTTTTGAAATTGTTTTGTTTCTGGTTATTGTATCGTGTTGCCTTTTGAATTAAAGTACCTTATCTAGCATTTTGAAAAATTGAATTAACTGTTCAATCTAAAGGTTAAAGCATCCTTTCATGTTTTATAAAATATCTTCCTGTGTTAAAATATCCTGTTTAGGTTTTGAGATTGTTTTCTTTTTGTTTCTTGTTTCGTGCTGACATTTAAATTTAAAATATCTTATTTAGCATTTCGAAATGCTGAAATGTCCTACAAATATTGTTTAAGTGTTGATTATAAATATTGAAGTATTCTTTCACATCTTATAAAATATCTTCCTGTTGTAAAATATCCTGTCTAGCTTTTGAGATTGTTTTGCCTTTGTTCGGTATATCGTGCTGACCTTTTAAGTTAAAGTATCTTATCTAGCATTTCGAAAATTCGAAATGACCTATGGATGTTCTTTAACTATGAAAGGTATGATGTCATCCCTAGTTAAAATATCTTATCTAGCATTTTGGAAATTTGAAATATCCTATAAATATCCTTCTATATATAAATATCCTATTTAATATACTAATTAAAGTATCCTTTTATATTGTATAAAATATCCATCTGTGTTAAAATATCTTAACTAGCATTTGAGATTATTTCCTCTTCATTCGTTGCACTATGTTAATTTTTTAAGTTAGAATATTTTATTTAGCATTCTGTAAAATTGAAGTGCCCTATGAATGTCGTTTAAATATATAAATTAAGATATCCTCTTATTTACTATAAACTATTCTTTCAAATCAAAATATCTTCTCTATCATGTCGAGAAGTTAAAATACCCTCTTATTTGTTATAAAATATCTTCCTATCTTCCTCAAAATATTCTACCTAGTAGCTGAGAAAATTATCTTCTACTTTGCGATTCTTCCACTTTATTCTTCTATTTTCAGATTTGACGATATCTTTCATTTTCTTTTTCTGTCAGTTTAAAGATGTAATGTATATATAGGTAATGTGTATTATATATTATATACTTATTGATTAAAGTTAAGAAACAATGTCGTCATTTGCAAATTGTTATCTGTATCTTCCTTCCTGTATTTTTCTGTATATCCTGTATCTTCCGAGATGCATAAATTAAAAGTACAAATCAATAAACAACAAGTTCTTTTTCGAATATTTTTAATTATAATTTGTGTATCTCAGAAAATAAAGAATATACAAAAACTCGCAAGTTAATACTATGAATCTTATCTTTTCTCAGTAAACGTATGTTTCCAAACTAAATTCATTTCAGATTGGATGAATTTTCCTTTCCTTCCTTTTTCATGAAATCTCCAGTAATTATCCGATATTTTCTGGCCTTGTTTTGGTTACAGAGAGACATAGTAATACGTCCACGGTTGTTAATGTCTCGGATATAAATAGGATGTTTCAGAACCCTTACATTTACTTTGTAGTTCTACCATAATTAATTTTCTAGTACGTCTAAATGTAGAACCGTTAATATCTCGCGACGAAATATACACAGGGTGTTCCGAAAGTACATACCAATACTCGATGAGTTGATTCGACATATTAAAATAATTAAATAAAATATTAAAATAATTATATTAATATATATTAACATAGTTAACAAGATAACCAAGGTTGTGTTAAGAATCACGTTTGTTCATCTACTGAGAAGATTAATTAGAAAATATCTCAGTAATTATTCATTTTATGACCCACTTTACAATACTTCTCTTACACACAAATTTGATTTGACAAACAATTATTATTACATTATAGCAGGAGATAGATCTTCTATAAATAAAATGTTTAATTTAAAGCAGAAAATATGCTCTCTGTTCCTTCCCCTTGGGTTTCAATTATCCGTTAGATTTGATTTATTCGAACTCTCTGTCCCCCAATTAGATTGGTTAATCGAGATTACGCTGTGAATCAAATCGGTATAGCAGCACTTGGATTTTGTAGTGAAAAAATTCGAATATTCGAAATTCGGATTACGAATAATTCGCAACATCACATATATTCGAAATTCGGATTACGAATAATTCGCGACGTCACAGATATTTGAAATCCGAATTACGAATAACTCGCGACATCTCGGATGTTTGAAATCCAGATTACGAATAATTCGCGACGTCCCGGATATTCGAAATCCGGATTACGAATAATTCGCAACGTGACAGATATTCGAAATCCGGATTGCGAATAATTCGCGACGTCACAGATATTTGAAATCCGAATTACGAATAACTCGCGACATCTCGGATGTTTGAAATCCAGATTACGAATAATTCGCGAGGTCACGGATATTCGAAATTCGGATTACGAATAATTCGCAACATCACAGATATTCGAAATTCGGATTAAGAATAATTCGCGACGTCACAGATATTTTAAATCTGGATTACAAATAATTTGCGACGTCCTGGATATTCGAAATCCGGATTACGAATAATTCACGACGTCATGGATATTTGAAATCCGTATTACGAATAATTGGTCACATCACGGATATTCCGATCCGGCGAATAGTGATAGCCCCGGAGTGTATAACAAAATGACATAGTTCGACGCTTTCGTGACAGGTTGGGTTTTAATGGGAAGAAATAAATCTCGTACTCGCTCGGTGTGAACTTCTGTGAAGCGAATGAAGAAGGACAGTGTCTATATCAAACCAAAGTTCTCGATTTACATGAAAGTTTGATAACAGTAGTTGGACGAGGAGCGTATGTAAGTGTGATCTTGCTCGAGAAATTCCACCTTATATTTTTCGGTGGTTGCTCCAAGTTAATGGATACTCGGAATACCAGGGACACGGTTGACGTCAGTCCAGTTTACGTTCTCTACTACATCTCTATGCGAATAAACGCGTGGGATATCCGTGCTGCACTTTATTTTCTGTTTTGTTACGTTGACCGGACGTTCTATCGATATTACGACTATAGCGAGTCGAAAGATTCATACATAGAGAGTCAAAAGAAGTATTCGTGTACCTCCTCCCTGCTTATTGCGTCCAGACGATTACTATTCTCGTGTGTGCCGGTGATCGTGAAATTGGCCCAACGAATTATTATTCGTAAATTAAAATTAAAAATTTCAGAAACATATATTCCCTATTTTGACCTATAGATTGCGTATATTAAATAAAAAAAGAATTTGAATTTTTAATATATTATTTAAACAAATTTTTTTTTCTGTGTAAATTTCTACACAGTTATTTTATCCGTTTGAAAATGTATATTTTGTGTAAAATATTTTGCCTTCTTTTTGGTTCCAGACATTCCAAATATTCCAAAAAATATCTCTTCGACCCTTAACATTGGAGGCTGTTTTCACCCCTTTTATATGGACAATGGTCTATAAGAAAAAATACGTGTCAAATATATTTTTGGAGAACTATCTTTCGTTTAAATTTCATTAAATTCAATGTGTGCTGGTTGAATATATTCTCCTGTAAGTCATATACATACACAATGTATGTTTCGTTTTGAAATATTCAAAGCTTCGTGTTTCGAATAAATTATAAATTAATAAAATTAATTGCGATAAAGGCAAAAATTCGATCGGAGGGTTCAATTCTTTGCTATTTTTTATACAATAATATATTATAATATTATAAAAATAATAAATGAATTATTAAGTCATTTCTTTTCATCTTTTGACTTAGAGCACTTTCATAGTCAGTGATGTAATCCAAGATTCAGAATTATTTAATTTAAAATTAATATAGACATTTATTTTTCAATAAGAATAGGTATTATACCAAATGAAACATACGTTGAGACAGATTAGGTTCGTAAATATTTCGATTTCTATATTATGAAGATGTAAGTACAATTCACTTTAGGCCAGCGGTTCTCAACTATTTTTCGTTTCATGATATTCAGCCATATAATATGTACCCAAATCAAGTACAGTGTTGTGAGTAGTATAGTATAGTTCATTATAGTGTACTTCGAGGTTACTTTATAATTTTATAATTTCGTTTAATGTATGAACAGTGATACGTGTACTATAGGTTGAGAACCATCATTTTAGGCAATTATATATATAACAAATAATAAATATTATTACAATAAATAATATTACACTGATGTAATTTCACGTATTACATATGTTTACTAACAGTCTCACATATAAATGAAAAATTTCTACACTATAAATATTTTTATGACATTAATTTTGAAATAATTGACTTTAATTCTTGTTTATATTGAACCAATGAATTGTTAATTCTACAGTTGACTGTTTTTAACCTTTTTAATCTCTAAAATTTTCTCTGTAATTTATAATTATATTAAAAGGAACGTTTAGTGAATTGTAATAATTTATACTAACTCCAAATTTGACTTTTTAAAGTAATTTATAGTTATATTGAAGGTGACATTAACAATTATGATTAACTCTGGAAATCCTAAAATTTTTACATATTTTTATTTAAAAAATTGCAATTTGAACGAGATTTCATAAATTTCGAATATATTATACATTATGAAACACATATTACATGTTTTGTGAATTTTATAGAATGATATTAAAAAAGAAAAAATTATTCCATTTCATATTGACAGTGATTTCATTGGGATGTTATTACATTTTGGTGACGTTTTATAGTAGAATTTATCTCGACTAAAATTTTATCAATGTAACACGTATTCCTATGGTTAAGAATTCAGAAATTCATCGTATAAAAGACAGTAATCATTGAAATCGATAATTGGGAGAGGGTACGAATACTTCTAGAACTCACGGTATATGCACGACCAAAAGTTTGGAATCAATACGCGTTCCATAGAATCCAAAAATTGGAAAAGAAGTCAGCAAAGAATTTTGTTAGCTCAGAAAGTACTATAGTCGAAACTCCATCGGGATGAAAGAAATTGTTACTGTCAGTTGTAACATTAATTTTAAATTAATAGTAGAATACTCCAAAAATTTGGTGTATAGACAAGTGACAAGTGATTCCATATTCTTCCTTAATTGTGCCTTAATATTGATATTTAATTGCTCCTAGCAAACTTCTCAAATTTTTTGAACTAATTGAAAATTTAATATTTCAAAATTTGGAATTGTATTTAAACGATTTAGTATTTGAATTAAAATAGCTATACCATCATTGGTGAACGTTTATCTCAATAGCTTTATTTCAAGTTTATCTCGATAGTTTATCTCAAAGTTTTCAATTACTATACTCGAAATTATAATAACACTGCAGGATGAAAATATACCAAAGGAAATTTTCAAATATATTTATTTAAACTAAATCTATGCAGAAATCTCATAAGCTTCTACAATTCTATAAACACTCTTCATTTTAATACAAATAAATTAATTCCTATAAATTTTAATTTCCAAATTTCAACTTACACATTGTACACTTTTAAAATTTCGTTACTATACTAAGAAAAAGGATGCAACCTTGTGTTCGATATTTTTACTCTTCCAGCTGGTAAAAAGTTAAATAATAAAAGCACTTTGCATATAATAAGAAATCTTAAATATATCTTGAACGATAAATAGATGCTGATCTTCTGTCAAAAATTGATCTATTTTGAAGAAAGATCAGACTCTTCGAAGGTATCGTATTATTTGATTTTACGCCAAGGATGAGAGTAAAATTGAGTATATATGCTTAAAACCACATAAAATTTACCAACATTGTAAAATCCTTATTTGCCTACCAGATATTGTTACTACTGATACTTATTGTAAGGGTAGTACCACTACTAGCAGCCATTAAAGCACATTTTTAATAAAATCGTTAACATCATACCAAACGATCTCTTCCATCCCATTCTACCCTAAATAAACTTTAAATGCCATTTCACCTACGAAGTTCATTTGACATTTTCCCTCAGTCACTCTACTCATCCATCAATTCATCTCAACGATAACTATAGAATATCGTTCCTGAAATTGAATTCTTGGGACTCTTTGTGCCAATACGAAAATATATATATCGAAATAAATTAGTATGAAAATAAAGAAAGCTTAATTACAACGTTAATTAAAACATTGTATTAACATTAAAATAATTATATACATTACATACATTACATTATATGCATTAAAATAATTATATTATAAATAATTATATTACATATTTCGATAAAATCTTCTCTTTAATTCTGCGCCATTTTAATTTTAACTTTTAACCTATAGAGGAAGGTCATGCAGTATCGACCAAAGCTAGGTTTTGTTTCTCTCACTAGGTATTAGCACTCCTGTTGCAAAAATAAATTAATATGGTAGACTGTGTCACTTGGTTCTGGACAGCATTGTTTGTCCATTGTTTCTCGATTTTATGAAGCATTATTCGAGTACGCTTGTATTTCGATGGAAGCTACTTTTCAGAGTTCATATATTGCATTTTAGATAAATAAGTGATTTTAAGTGGTGATATAATAGATAATAAATAATAAGTGATTGAAAAGATAATAAACAACAATAATAAATAATAATTTTGTAATTGGTTGTGTATATTAATGAATCGCGTTTTAAAATGTTTTTATCTGTGTCGCATATAGTATGAACTATTCTATTGTTATGCAGTACTGACCTAATACTGTATGTAATAGTGACAGGCACAATTTCTCGAGCTGTAAGTAGAATCTATCGATAACTCGAAATAAATTGGACGGTGTTTTATTTTTTCTTTTGCCCCTCTCACGTAAAATGATGCCAATTTCGAAACAAAGGAAGGAAAATTTGTCAGAGGAGAACGTGAATGCAGCATTACAATTGATGCTTGTTGAATGTACAGATCAAGAGAATATCAATATTTTACTTGGAATGTATGTAGAAATTCTATATATAAATATACGTGTAATAAGCATACACGTTCAATAAATACACACGTATAATAAGTACATACTTGCGATAGAAATACAAGTGTAACAAAAGTACACGTATAATAGCAATACATATGTAACAAAAAATACGCATGTAATAGAAACACATGTGTAACAAAAAATACACATACATTAGAAATACATGTGTAATAGAAATACATGTGTAACGAAAACACGTGTATAATAGAAACACACATGTAACAACAAATACACATATACTATAAATACACGTGTACTAGGAATAAATGTGTAACAAAAGGTACACATGTAATAGAAACACACGTGTAAGGAAGAATACGCATATATTAGAAATACATGTGTAACAAAGATACGTGTATAATAGAATCACACGTGCAACAAAAAATACACGTATACTAAAATTACAAGTGTAATAGAAACACACGTGTAACAAAAAATACATATACTAAAAATTCACGTATAATAGGAATACACGTGTAATAGAAATAAATGTGGAACAAAAAATACACATGTAATAGAAACACACGTGTAACAAGAAATACACGTATGTTAGAAATACACGTATAATAGAAATACACGTGTAACGAAAACACGCGTATAATAGAATCACACGTGTGACAAAAAATACACGTATACTAAAATTACACGTGTAATAGAAATAAATGTGTAACAAAAAATACAAGTGTAATAGAAACACACGTGTAACCAGAATTACAAGTATACTACAAATACACGTATAATAGAAATTAACGTGTAATAAAAACACGCGTGTAACGAAAATTACAAGTATACTAGAGAAACACGTATAACATGAATACACGTGTAATAAAAATAATTCGATAATACACATATACAACCGGGACCTCCACCAACGAGTCGTCATTTCAGGATCTCTTTGCTACCACCGGTGTCAATCGGATCGGTCTCTACACCTAAAAAGATTCGAGAACCGCTGGAATTGAGCACGAATCACAGGAACGTAACATCGATCGTGGCACTGACCGATTGATCGTGATCGACAGCTAGCGAAAGGGTTATTCGAACGCGAATATTCGGGCATAATGCATATGTGTAGAGTCGTCGGCGGTTGTCGCGGTTTGGCATCCTCGGCGATACGACTTTGTTTTCCCAGCGAAACGAAGCGACCGTGGAAATGAATTTTTGCGTGGTCGTACAGCCAGACTTTTGTCTACTACGTGGGTAGATATAGAGTCAGCAACGCCCACGACGTCGCCGCGATGCTGACCTGGCCAGGGGTGGTTGCGGCGCGAAAATGTCAGACGAGTCGGCTGATACGATACTCCCACGCGTAGAAAAGTAGGGCAAAGTCGATTCATTCATCCACTGATTCATAAGAGTGGGCGTAGGAAGAGTCGCAAGGGTGGAACGAAGCCTCTGTGTCGTTCAGCTCCCGTGTTCGCGTAGGGACCCCTGCCCTCACGCCAATCTTCGCCAATCGGATCGATGTCGAGATTGTTCCTGGGGAATTCCCTCGGCCTGTCGACGTGGCTTCCTCCTATCTCGTATCGATGTCTCGGGGTTGACGCCGCGTAGGTCGCGGAAATCGCGTTACAAATCACCCGCGAGTGCATATACGTCAACGACGGTGAAACAGGTCCGACGACGCGGAACAAGTTATACTCGTCGATATATTAAAAACGTATATTTACGATGCAATGAGCCTCGGTTGCTGGTAATCGGGGGGAACGATAGGAAAAGCTGAATGTCGAGCTTTTCGGATGCCCGGTTATTCCCGGACCTCTTTCCCCTCTGCACCACGAGAGGAGACCCGATCGATCTGTTTTTCATCTGACGCAGCTTCCACAGGAGCGCGTACGCCGATTATAGTTTGATGGAATTGTAACTCGTTTGTCGGGGGATACAGGCTGTGTTTTCTCCAAAATTGTCCGCTAAATGCTGTATTTTCTTTGCCTTTTTGTTGCAGTAAAAGCTAAATAGTAAAGTAATCTCTGTATTCTAGTGACAGGGGGGCGATTCCTTCCCCTGTGCTTTGTCCTCTGTCTCCCGTTTTCTGGAAACGTCTTGTGACCTGCGTGGCAATAAACAGGTCAGTCCTTAAAGATCTATACAGTTTTTCCACCGTTTAATAAAGATCTATACAGTTTTTCCACCGTTTAATAAAAATCTATACAGTTTTTCTACCCTTTCCACTGACTACTATTCCTTCGCGTTATAACCCCTTAACACTTTTAATGGGTCTTTGGATTCTTCGGGTACTCGTGGAATGGTTGACCCGGATCTTTCTATGTGGAAGTTGTATATTTCTTTTCTGGGGGTTGAAATGGAATATGAGATTAAGTTACTGGTGATAGTTTATTTGAATATGGATATTTGTTTTAAATATTTTTATTTAGGATGAGTAATTTAATTTGTATCGTAGTGACTAGCTTTTGAAAGCAGGGATGGAATAATGTGGCTCTATAGGATTGTACGAACATTTTTTGACGATGATCACGTTCACAGTGGATGCAGGACGAGTGTCATAAATATGTACCTTCATTAAGCCTTTGCATTCGAGAGACGCCTTTCAGTCGTCATTTGATAAAATTTCGAAACTCGATATTCATAAATATGTCAAATTTAAGATAATGTAACGGTATGAGAGGTATCGAAATTAAATAATTCTATGTGTTAATTATTATAGATTTTTTATTTACTGCTCAACAAAATATCGTCAGCTCTATAGCAGAAAATCTTTGAACTCCTATCCTTTTTTAGCCAAAAAATCGTCGAGTGCAAAGGGTTAATATCGGCATTTTTATTTATGAGAAATAATTTAATTTGTAACATAATGATTAACTTTTGCGTGAAGGGATGAAATAATGTGGTTCTATAGAGTGGAACGAAAATATTTTGGTGATGATTAGGTTAACAGTGGATGTAGGTAGATATTTATAACGAGTGTAATATTAATATCAGCATTTTTATTTATGAGAAATAATTTAATTGATGTCATAATGATTAACTTTTGTGTGAAGGGGTGAAATTATGTGGTTCTATAGAATGGAATGAAAATTCCTTGGTGATGATTATGCTGATAGTGTATGTAATTGGTCGCGATGAATGTAACATTATTATAAATATTTTTATTTGTGATAAGTAACTTAATTTCTAATATAATAGTTAGTTTATGTGTGAAGGGATGGAATAATGTGGTCCTATAGGGTTGTACGAACATTTTTTGACGATGGTTACGTTTACAGTGGATGTAGGTAAATATTTATGACAAGTGTAATATTAATATCAGAATTTTTATTTATGAGAAATAATTTAATTTATATCATAATGATTAACTTCTGCGTGAAGGGATGAAATAATGTGGTTCCGTAAAGTGGAACGAAAATCTTTGGTGATGATCATAGTAACGCTTTGCGCTTGAGAGACGCCCTTCAGTCGCCATTTGATAAAATTTTGAAGCTCGATATTCATAAATATGTCAAATTTCAGATAATATAACGGTGTGCAAGGTATCGAAATCAAATAATTCTACGCGTTAATTATCGTACGATTTCTTATTCACTGCTCAGAAAAATATGGTTAGTTTTGTAACAGAAAATTTTAACAGAAAATCCTTGAACTCTTATCCTTCTTTGGCCAAAAAATCGTCGAGTGCAAAGGGTTAATAGTGGATGTAATTAGGTGTGATGAGTGTAACATTAATATCAACATTTTTATTTATGATAAATAAATTAATTTGTATTATAATTAGTTTTCGTGTGAAGGGATGGGATAATGTTGGCTGTATAGGATAGAAAGAAAATCTTTTGGTGATGATCAGGTTAACAGGATAACATGTACTACTGCAGTGAATGTAATTGGAAGATACGAAGTATGTAAAATTAATATATAAATTAATATGATCAATGTTTCATACGAAGTTATTGATAATTACGTTATTATAAATTGTATTTTAAACGTATAAAAATTATACTATACTTCTAGAAAACTTACTACTACTTTGAGCATAGATTAAAATGTAATAAAATATTAAGAAATTAAATAGAAACAATAAAAAATTAACAATTATGCAGTTCTAATTATAAACTAATTTTTCATTTTGTTAAATACATGTATATATCGTATATACATTAAAATATAAAACATGATAGCATAATCATTATTATCACCGTCAAAAAATATGGGACGGAGAATAAATGGAAACATATTCTAAATTATATATATTCAATCAATGGATACATTTTCTAAAAAATATTTCTAAGATTAAAATAATTAGATTAAATAATTAGATTTATAAAAATCTATAGAGATAATTAGATAAATAATTAGATTAAAATAAAAAAAAGTGTCAAAAGAAAATATAAATTTATATGATTATATTATATAATACATTTATCATTTTCTGTGATAGTATAACTGTTATTAATTCGAAAATATATATAACGAGAAATAAATGATTATGGTAATTGATTTGTAAATAAATTTTGAGCTTACAATTAAAATATAAGAAAAGACGAATGAAGGTACCAGTTTTCCTGCATTTATATGTTAACAAAATTATCATTATTAAAAAAAAATAGATTGAGTTTCAAATTAATTGTGGTATTCAAGACCACTTTTGTATCTTTATAAATATAAATCACGTAGGAAAATGTTTGGAACTAATGTTGTTTGTTTTTAAGTAAACTCTCATGAATTGCAAAAATTTATGTGCCATTCCGTTTAGAAAAGGAAGTGGAGGCGTTCTCCTTCCTCACCGAAGAGCATCAACGGTGTCCCACTTATCTTATGAAAGAGTTCTGTGAGCCATTAAATGCCAAACAAATTTTGCAGTTAACGGTAACAATTTTAGAAAAAACAATTTGTTATATATATGCAAGAATTATCTCATAGATTGTTATCTCTTATTTGTTATCGATAAATAATATTTTATAGCAGTTAATGAACTATCCCTTATTTCTTATTGATAAATGATATTTATTACAATAAATACTATTGTGTAATACTATAAAATAATTTGAGTAATTTATAATAGTATTTTACGACAAATATTTCATATACTTAATAGAATATTTTATAGAAAAAATAAAATAACGTTATTCGGTAAATTATGTGAATATCGTTTAATATAGCGTTGGATGATTTAATAAACGATAAAGAGTATTTATTTAAACAAATGTGAAGAAAATATTACGAAGGATAATATCAAGATACATCAAAGTATATAATTATT
Organism: Eufriesea mexicana; assembly: GCF_001483705.2. Classification (NCBI taxonomy): domain Eukaryota; kingdom Metazoa; phylum Arthropoda; class Insecta; order Hymenoptera; family Apidae; genus Eufriesea; species Eufriesea mexicana. The sequence goes on along the minus strand of NW_016908695.1, from coordinate 435,512 downwards.
TGCTTCATGAATAACCTGTATTTTATTACATATTTATTATGATATTAAATTCAGTTACAAATTAATGTGTTAAAATAGCTTTGACAGGAAATAAATAAATAATTTTTATAGAAACAATGTAATTTAATAAACTGTATAAAATAATTCACGACGATGCAACAGCAAATTTAATAAACAATAAAATTTGATAAATTGTAAATATACTACATAACATACCATCTGGTAATCTGATAAAATTAAGAATCTCAAAATAAAAATAAAATAATCCTTTCCGGAACCAACATTACAGAAATGCATATTTAATTACCTTGAAAATTCAATACCATTATATTTGTAATATGATATAAATAAATATGTCAATAAATTTTAAAAATTGGATTAAATAATTACTTTTATAAATGTGATAGATTTTTATAAATTGTATACGTACATATTACGTAATATTTTATTTGGCAATTTGATAAATGACAAAATTATTTTGATTTGAACATTGACAAAATGACCCCTTCCATCACTATACCTCTTATAGAATATTAATCAGTCATTTTTATAGAAAGAATAAAATTACGTTATTTGACAAATTATATACGTGTTAATATACTATAATATACTATACTACACTATTTGGCAATTTAATGAATTAAAAATCATAAGAAACATCAACTAATATCGAAATAATCTTAGCCATCACAAAAATTTATTTTCAGTTTGTGAGTTTACTACTTAACAATTATATATTTATTACAAATTATAATATAAACATGCCACAAAAGGATTGCAAGGATTAGGTACGTGTGGTGAAATTTCTCTTAATACTATTATTATCTCGTCACTGTTCACTTACACGCTTTTCATAACAAAATGACTTTTCTCACAAAATATTGGCTCTGATCTATAATAATTGCACAATACCACATATTCTAGAGTTTCCACTCACACTTCCAAAAACATACATATCCACATTCGTGCCATCACTCGACCTCACACACTCGCATTCACACTAATAAAACCAAATCCACACGATTATGCCCAGAGTACAATGTATGCATATCTAAGAAGAAATAAACTCTATGCTTCTACAAAAGCAATAAAGTAACATTTAACAGCTCTCTAACAATTCTAAAGAAATTCCAACCACCGCCAACACCGCCAAACCTCAAAACATCGAAACGATCTCTTCTTTTAAGCAACATCCGTATCCCAAAGCTCACGTTAGATCTCGCCAAGAGTCGAATACCAATGCATCCCTGTCAGAAAATTAAGCTACAATGCCACTGCGAGGTGGATAAACGCTCTGGCCGAGATCAGGCTAACGAAAGTCCTACTTTCTGATTGCAATTAATTTTAAATTAATAGAAGAATACTCCAAAAATTTGGTGTATAGACAAGTGCCAAGTGATTCCATATTCTTCCACAATTGTGCAGGAATTTTCATATTTGATTGCTCCTAGCAAACTTCTCAAATTTTTTGAACTAATTGGAAATTAATATTTCAAAATTTGGAATTGTATTTAAACGATTTAGTATTTGCATTAAAATAGCGATACCATCATTGGTGAACGTTTATCTCAATAGCTTTATTTCAAGTTTATCTCGATAGTTTATCTCAAAGTTTTCAATTACTATACTCGAAATTATAATAACACTGCAGGATGAAAATATACCAAAGGAAATTTTCAAATATATTTATTTAAACTAAATCTATGCAGAAATCTCATAAGCTTCTACAATTCTATAAACACTCTTCATTTTAATACAAATAAATTAATTCCTATAAATTTTAATTTCCAAATTTCAACTTACACATTGTACACTTTTAAAATTTCGTTACTATACTAAGAAAAAGGATGCAACCTTGTGTTCGATATTTTTACTCTTCCAGCTGGTAAAAAGTTAAATAATAAAAGCACTTTGCATATAATAAGAAATCTTAAATATATCTTGTACGATAAATAGATGCTGATCTTCTGTCAAAAATTGATCTATTTTGAAGAAAGATCAGACTCTTCGAAGGAATCGTGTTATTTGATTTTACGCCAAGGATGAGAGTAAAATTGAGTACGCATGCTTAAAACCACATAAAATTTACCAACATTGTAAAATTCTTATTTGTCTACCAGATATTGTTACTACTGATACTTATTGTAAGGGTAGTACCACTACTAGCAGCCATTAAAGCACATTTTTAATAAAATCGTTAACATCATACCAAACGACCTCTTCCACCCCACTCTACCCTAAATAAACTTTAAATGCCATTTCACCTACGAAATTCATTTGACATTTTCCCTCAGTCACTCTACTCATCCATCAGTTCATCCCAACTATAACTATAGAATATTATAGTTTATTTAAACTAAATCTCATAATCTTCTACAACCCTATAAACCCTCTTCATTTTAATCTAAATAAATTAATCCCTATAAATTTTAATTTCTAAATTTCAACTTACACATTGTACACTTTTAAAATTTCGTTATTATACTAAGAGAAAGGATGCAACCGTGTGTTCAATATTTTTATTCTTCCAGCTGGTGAAAAGTTAAATAATAAAAGCACTTTGCATGTAATAAGAAACTTTGAATATATCTTGTGCGATAATACCGCAAAACCTGAAAACATCGAAACGATTTCCGCTTCTAACCAACATCCGTATCCCAGAGCTCACGTTAAATCACGCCAAGAGTCGAATACCAATGCATCCCTGTCAGAAAATTAAGCTAGAATGCCACCGCACGCTCGAAAGCAGCCATCGCGAGGTGGACAAACGCTGTGGCCGGGATCAGGCTAACGAAAGTCCTACTTTCTGATTGCAATTAGCGGTTACATAAGCTAGAAATATTTGGGCTGGAACCGCGGGATGATGCAAGCAAACGTTCTACGGCTGTGGATCCGGAACCGCGAATGTGCCACCCCTTTTCTCCCTGAAGCTCCCAGCACTCGTGGACGTCCTCTATCCGGATATCCTATACACTGCTAAACACAATGCACCGTCTGCTATTCCTGGCCGTGCGCCATTGTCGATAACCTTTGCATTGTCGACCCGATGATGGGAGTAGCAAGATAGGAATTCCGTCTGCGGGCTGCTACCAGAATCCCGGCTACCGTCTGTCGTCGACGATTCGTGAAATCGGTCGAAATTCCGTGGCTCCTCATCGACGAAAGAACGAAGGTCACAGCGGAGAGTAACACGGTTAATGGAACCGGCCAGAAAATAAGGGTGAAAAGTGTACGCTGGTAAATATCACGGACCACGCAATTTTTGGCGTTAACGTTTCGACGGAACCCACGCGTTCCTCGGAACGGAAAAGTGGCCAGGACACGAGTCGGCATCCTCAGCTATGACGTAAAACTGGTGACAAACGCCTCGTGGGATACGTCAATGGAAGGTTCGTTCCATCTTCCAGTTCCGATCGATTCTTTCGGGATCTGCTGGCTTTTCCGAAGGCTCGTTTAACATATTTGTCACCCAACGCGATTCGGTCGAGTTTCTCGCGGGGCCCAAATCCTACTGTCTGAACGCTAGAACGTTATCGGACTGATGATTTGGATGCGTCTAGTACAGACACCGCTCGTTAGATGTTGGTCAACGGACCCTATTTACAATTTTCCATTCCCTGTAATCGTTTTGAATTACTATCAGCTAACTTGCATTTTGCAAATAACCAAACGATAGAACAGAGTAGCAGACTTGGTAAAGTTTTACCAGTCATAAACATATTGACAGACAATTACGAAAAATGTACAAACACTACGACCTATTGTTCCAATTGTCCAAAATCACGTCAAATGTGTTTAGATTGTTTTAACGAATACCATGCGACATAGTATAATGTGATATTTTATCCTAAATATAAATTAATAAAAAGTATAGTATAATGTGTATATTTTTCATATTTTTATGTTGTATATCCTATATTTATAATTCAGTGCTTATTCCATTAAATTCCTTTTAAAGATCCAG
>NW_016908695.1:393254-431495 GCF_001483705.2 Eufriesea mexicana | reverse complement strand
CCACGGAAGCATGCCCGTCACCCAGATATGGGTGATGGAGCAACGAACGTGTTAAAGGACGTTTCGTGTAAAGTAACTGCGAGTCTTCGTGGCAGCCATTGTAATGGTAATCGTGGTCCTCTGATCTCACGATTTGCTAATGTCGCGTAACGGACTTCTGAGAAATTGGATCTTCAGAGTTTTGATGAAAGCTGAATAAAGTTTGGAAATTTTTAGCTGTTTTTAGTTTTAACCACTTGCGGTGACAAGAAATTCACAAACGTGTGTACCACGTCGTTGGCGATTCTGTGACAGAAGCATTACGACGTGCGTGACACGTCTTTCTAGCGCAAGTGGTTAAGTGTTATAAGTCAAACTCACTTGATTGTTTTGTGGTGTGACTGTTTTGTAGAGTAAATGGTTGGACGTTTCGTGTAAAGTAACTGCGAGTCTTCGCGGCAGCCATTGTAATGGTAATCGTGGTCCTCTGATCTCACGATTTGCTAATGTCGCGTGATGGACTTCTGAGAAATTAGATCTTCCGAGTTTTGATGAACGCTGAATAAAATTTGGCAATTTTTAGCTGTCTTAGTTTTAGGTATTATAAGTGGAATTCGCTTGGCTGTTTTGTGGTGTGACTGCTTTGTGGAGTAGATGGTAGGTGAAATATGAGTTAAGATAATTTTATTCTTTTTAAGGAAAGGAATATTTTTGGAGATTAATAATGGTGCATACTGAGACATTTAACATTCATATTTTTTAAAAATAGTTTATTTAGAATTGTCAATATTTAAATATTATTATCTAAATATAAATTAATATCTGAATTATCTAATATAAATATAAATTAATTTCTATTATCTAAATATAAATTATTATCTCAATTGTTAAAGAACGTGGAAAATATTAGGTATTCATTTGTATCCACAGTCTCGACTACACATACTCTGTCTTCTGCCTTCTGCCTTTTCTTACATCCTTACTTAACACTAGGTTTACGGACGCTATCTGTATACCTGCTTCTAAGGACACCTGTCAAATTAACAGGTAAAGGAAATCACGTGCCCTTTTTTTTAACGATTAATTTAATTTAAAAACAATTATATATTATATTAACAGTCTTAATATAAGTTAACTAAATCTGTTACCATCGAATAATTGGAGCAACTCTTCTGTCAAATTGACGGGTTCCATAAATCTAGTGTTAAGATAGAGATATTTAGCTGATGTTCGATATTTTATTAATAATTGTAATAAAGTTGTTTGTCGTAGTTCACGCCAAGAGTCAAGCAAATGTAGTGGGAGTAATAATGTGATAGGGGGGAAAAGCAGCTTTGTCCTAGATAACAGGATATAACAATTTTAAATATTTTATACAATTTTATATTTTAAGTTATTTTAAATATAACAAATTTGTCTAAAACAAGATAAATATCATATAATACAACAAAATATTTTTTTAATATGTTTCTGCAAAAGTTTCGCAAAAATTAACTAAATTCAACAAAAATTACTTTAGATTAATATATTAAAAAATAATACTTTTAAAATTAAACCATTTTTTGAATGCTACTTTTACAACTTATTCGTTACAAGATGATAATATGATCACTAAAGAATTGTCCTATAAGTTTGAAAAAATAAAAGTCCATAAGTATAAAATCGTAGAAAGAGAGAGAATATAGAAAAATGTTTTGTTCCTCGAAATTTTAGATAGAGATTTATATCTATGCAAAGTAATAAGAAATAATAAGAAATAATATGTATATTAATCTGTGTACAATATAAACTGAGAAATAAGATATTCAACGATAACGAAATGAATTTTTAATTGTTTTATATAATATATCGATGGAAATAAAAATAAAAACATTAACCCTTTGCATTCCTTTATTGAGTGTGACTCGACATTAATTTTTATCACAGAAACTCCTATGTCAAGTTACGCTTTTTGATTCTTCATTTACTGAACAAGAAAACAGAAAATAAGTAAGTACTTGAATTACTTAAATTCGAAATATAAATTACAACGAGAGCTGTATTAATCGGTAAAGAAAATTCTTTAAAATAAGTAGCAGTCGAGGAACTGTCCTGTGAATTAAATTTCAAATAAAATATTTAAAATAGTAGGGAGTAATTGGTAACAAAATTGAAAAATAATTTGGAGTGCAAAGAGGTAAGAGCTCATTGAGTATTCTAAATTGTTAATTTCTGAACAATATCGAGTGAACAATTTTCAAATTATTTCCAGCATATTTGCAATCAATATTTTCTTACCATTTACACAGCAGTGTGATATTGTACTATTCAAATTATTCATTTAGCATTACGTCACATACATTAATTAAGAATGTTAATATGTTATTATATTGCATTATATAATCAGAAAATGTAGTTAATTTACTAACGATAATATAAAGCATAAAATCCGATTTATTTGGTTTTAAATTTAATTATCAATGTGAATATCTTACTAATTACAAGTACAAAATTATTAATTATTGTAATGTATATCTGATTACAATATTTCAAAATTCAAAGTGAATAAGATTCGCGATATTGTACCTATGTGTATATATCTAATTGCGAATTTTCAAAACTCAAGAATATGAATCATCTTAGCTGCATTACTTAGCTTGCCAACATTGCAATTGGCTTACTAATTGAAATCACAAAAATAGCGTTATACATATATACCTGATTGTGAATTATCAAAATTTAACAAAAATAAGATTCGGCATTCTCCTATCTTACCAGCTTGCCAACATTGCAAATATCTTACTAATTGCAAGCTCAGAAATAATATTCCTACGTATATGTTTGCAAATTTTCAAAATTCAAGAGGAATAAAACTCAGCTTACATATTTTACCAGTCTGCTAATATTTCAGATTTATATATCTGATAATATTACAACTATTATCGTTATGAATTTTTGAAATTTAATAAAAATAAGATTCGACTTACATCTGCCTTCATATGTCCAAAAATTTTGAAAATGTCTTCTAACATTGAAAATATTTTACTAATTGCAAGACTTAGAAATGTAACTTATATTTTTATATCTGTCAACGAATTCTCAGAGATTAATAAAAGTGAGATTCAACATAGTTATCTTACTATACCTACCAACGTAACGTAAAGTATATCACATTATATCTATGTATCAAACTATGAATTTTCAAATAATACTGAAAATTATTCGCAACTTAGTTGCCTTATTAGCCTGATTAGCCATAAATTTTGAAGACTTGACAAAGGGAAACTCAACCTGAAGACTAATATTAATCTACAGTGGTGGGCAAAAGAAAGTTGAAAGTTGAATAATCCATAATCCAAAGTTGAATAATCAACATTATACCTATGTATCAAACTACGAATTTTCAAATAATACTGAAAATTATTCGCAACTTAGTTGCCTTATTAGCCTGATTAGCCATAAATTTTGAAGACTTGACAAAGGGAAACTCAACCTGAAGACTAATATTAATCTACAGTGGTGGGCAAAAGAAAGTTGAAAGTTGAATAATCCAGGTCATAATAAAAGAAACTGCAGTACTCAAACGTGTACTCGGACAATAAAGATATTCTATATTCGTGGATTTCAAGACATTCTGAAATAGAGGATAATGAGAAAAACGATGCTGCCGCAAGGCGAGTTCGCTCCAACGCTCTTGAAACAAACTCTATACCTGTATTCCATAGGGACCTTCAAAAATTTGTCCTGAAAGCCTCGAGAGAATCTTGGACTGAAGATTTGAAAAATAAATCCTTAACCTTTTGCGGTGGCAAGAAATTCACAGACGCGTGTGCCAGAACGGTCCAGTGTTTCTGTAACAATTGTCTAACGACGTGTGTACCACGTCGTTGACGATTCTGTGACAAAAGCATTACGACGTGCGTGACACGTCTTTCCAGCGCAAGTGGTTAAAAACAGCAATCTATGATAAGAAAAGAGGAACTCACAATGACCAAACTGAGAATCGATCATAATACTGGACACTCTCTCACCTCACCGCTAAAACATAACCTAATTTTTGTGAATCATGTAGTAAAGAAAATTGTATCCAGCAGATTTTAAGCAATTATTAAGTTAAGCTAAGTACAGGGAAAAGTAATTAAAACATAGTTTGTCAAGCTTTCCAGAAGTATTGAAAACAGCAGACTTATGTAAAAGTATGTTAATCGTTCTAAAAGACTAGTACAGGGAAAAGTAATTAAAACATAGTTTGTCAAGCTTTCCAGAAGTATTGAAAACAGCAGATGCATGTAAAAGTATGTTAATCGTTCTAAAAGACACCGAATATTATCATTTGATACAAAGACATGTCTAAACTTCAAATTACTGACTCTCCCAATGTGCCCACTGATAATTAAGGTAGATTGACATAACCTTAAACATTAAACGAAGTTAATGGTTAAAACATAGGTTGTCAACTTTTCTAGAAGTATTGAAAACAGCAGACTTATGTAAAAGTATGTTAATCGTTCTAAAAGATACCGAATATTATCATTTGATATAAAGACATGTCTAAACTTCAAATTACTGACTCTTCCAACGTGCCCACTGATAACTAAGGTAGATTGACATAACCTTAAACATTAAACGAAGACAAAAATACAGTACATAAATAAATATAATTCTATCGAAGTGAAATCTAGTAAAATTATAGCGTTCTTTCGTAACCTAACCTAACACTCAAACTTTCTTTTGTCCACCGGTGTGTGTACATACACACGTATATAGAAACTCGCGAAGAATTCGTACGCTATTACCATACAAGATTCTCGATATTCGGCGTGCACTGCTCCAGTAAAAGCATTCAAACAGATATATCCGACTGGATGTCGCGAACAGTTCGGAAAATAAACGTGGTAACGTGTGACGGAAGTGGAGTTACTAATAAAGCTGGAAGGAATAACTGCATCCGAGCTCGGCGAAAAAACATAAAGAATATCTTAACCTAAGGAATTTCGCTGAATAAATACGACGGTGGCGCCGCTTGGAATTTGGTCGCTCCGACGTGGCGCCTAAACGCGCCGCGTGTCAACAAATTAGTATTCAACCACGCGAAATTCAAAGAAGGTAGAAGAGCCAGTTTGCCCGCGAGCCTTCTCGCGTTCGTGTCCGTACTCGCGTCGGTTAATTTGCAAGCAGGACCAAAAGGGGACAAGGGAAGACGAAAGCAAAGAGAGGCCAGCCCACGCGATCGTTCCTGTTTTTCCATCGCAGCCGGCGCGTTCGCAAAATTAGACCGCCGTCGGCTGAAAATAGACCGCGAATCACAATGCGGCGATATCAATCGGAATAAAAAGAATTCCGCGAAGAAGTAGTCGAACCGAACGGATTTCTCTGAATCCTTTGTGTCGAGTCAACCGAATACGGTATCGTCACCGATCGGTTCGTCAAGTTTCGTGAAATACAGTTTCTCCTGCTCTCCTTTTTTTAGGTTAGGTTCCCGTGTTTGCGTGTCGATAAGTCTGGTTACACCGGGCAAGTATACGTGCAGGTTTTAGAGGTTAGCAGAGGTGATGGTATCGAGAGAGAATGTTTTAATAGGTACGTGTCTACTGATTGACTATTTCATTGATATATTTCTCGATAATTATACCATTTGGCCATCCACTCTGTGATTATTTCAGACAATGGATAGTACTTTAAAAGTGTACACTGTCGCGGTTAATGAATGGCATTGAACGATATTGGTGAATAAATTGCTAGGTATTAATTGGTAATGAATAAATTATCGTGGGTGTACGAATAATTTTTATTTTACAAATTGTAATTGTATAGGAGAGAAAAGAAGCTTCATGGAATAATAATCGTATTATTATAATAGTAATAATGGTATTTATGGAGTAATAGTAGTATAATGGTATTAGTTATTTTGTTTCTGTGGTTACTGGAAGTATGGTGCTAATACTGAAAAATTAATATTGACTTCTATCGAGATTACAATCAATTTTTTAAATTTCCCGCCTATATTTCATTGGTTAATTTCATTATGATTATTTCTTGGTAATTGATTATTAATTGGTAATGAATAAATTATCATGGGAGTATGGATAATTTTTATTCGAAAAATTGTAATTGTGTAGGAGAGTGAAGAAGCTTTATGAAGTAATAATAGTATTATAATAATATTAATAATAGTAATAACAGTATTTATGGAGTAATAATGGTATAATAGTATTAGTTATCTTGTTTTCGTGGTTTCTGGAAGTACGGTGCTAATACTGAAAAATTAATATTGGCTTCTATCGAGATTCCAATCAATTTTTTAAATTTCCCGCCTATATTTCATTGGTTAATTTCATTATGATTATTTCTTGGTGATTAATTATTAATTGGTAATGAATAAATTATCGTGGGAGTATGGATAATTTTTATTCGAAAAATTGTAATTGTATAGGAGAGCAAAGAAGCTTTATGAAGTAATAATAGTATTTATGGAGTAATAACAGTATAATAGTATTAATTATCTTGTTTTCGTGGTTACTGAATGCATGGAGTTGATATTGAGAAATTAATATTGACTTTTATCGAGATTCCAATCAATTTTTTAAATTTCCCGCCTATTTTATTCGATTTGAATTTCATTGTGATTATTTCTTAGTAAATGAATATTGCTGTGAGTTCCCATTATCCAGTAATTATTTTCGTGATTGTTTCATCAAAATCACCAAAGTTACTTCTACTGTTAGGTTAGGTGAACCTATTACTTTTAGGTTAGGACTTAACCTATTACTATAAGTTATTATTACTATCACCGCCATAGTAATAATAATTAACAGGTAAATAGCTACTATTACTTTCAGACATTTAACTTATAATTATCCAAAATATCTGCTAAACATTTTCAAATACACATTACAATTATTCTTCACAAATTTTGCTAATTTTTAGCAATTTTGTATCATCTGCAATATCACCCCTTACTAAACCATTATTACCTATTTTGACAAGTAAAACGATTAAAAAACGAATTTCCTGCACCTCTATACAAAATCGTTGCCTACGTGCCCTTAAGCACGTACACCATCGTCCATCAGATTCCCAAAAAATTGTTCTCCTCAGACGTAACGACGATACACAGGAGGAATGTTTCCCAAGAAATGTATGCCACTATGAGTTGTTAGCGCAAAGCAAACAATCTATTTTGAAAAATCGAATTCTCCCCATCTCCGCATAAAATCCTATCTACGTGTCCTCCTGATCTATTGCATTCCTGAAGAAATTTTTCTCGCCGCACGTAACGACGATATACATGAGGAATGTTTCCCGAGAAACACATATTACTATGAATTGTTAGCACGAGCTAAACAATCTATTTCCACCCTAACATTCCCAGCGAGCCATAAATAACTACGTTCCATGATACGCACAGTCCAGTTCGTTTATACGAGCTCTCCGTGGAACAATCGGATTCTGACAGCTCTTTGATGCACGACATAAAATCGAGCTTCCTCGCGGAGATCTTACCTGAAACTTCCTCAAAGCCGCATTTTGGTCTCATAAACTGGCATCGAAAGACCGTCGTAACCGTGGTTCAGCCTGTATTAACGAGCCTGGTATCCTTGTCGGCAGGACGTTTTATTTGACTCTATCGGTGGATCGGCCACGTTACCCGCAACATCGTTTATTCCTTTACGACTCTTGTTTCTATCTCTGACGCTGGTATTGTACAAGCTCCCTCCATGGCTGGCGCGATCGTTGTAATTTATCAAGCACGACGGGCCGATATCGCGTCTCGATTTTAAGATCGGACGTACTTTTATCGATATTACGGCATATCAGTGGTTCCGTAAATCATACGACAGCGGCCATGACGGATTTATTCCACGGAACGATTTAGCGCGGGCAACGTACAATTTCGATGCAGAGGTGCGAGCGGGCGTCGTGTGTGGTCCAGCCCAGCGATCCAGTTTATCATCTAAATCATTCGAGGCATCGATTTGCATAACTTATGCGCGAGAGTGCGATCGTTTATTATACAATCGGAATACATTTCGTTTGGCTGATGACCGGAACGAAAGGTGACAATGTGCGTGCACGGGAGGACGTCTGATCACTGAGCCACCTTCCACCATGTCCACGCCGAATCCCGTGAGTGAGTTTCTTTGTCGATTGTCCTGTGCTTTCGTTCTCCATTGTAATATCTTTTTCTTCCATTTATCAATATATATCAGTATTTATCTGAGTAACTTCTTTACTTTTATTTTGAAAGTTATATTTGAAATTGTGATAGATTATGTGATAGGGATAGGTGAGACTTGGGTGACGTTGGGTAGTAATAATTTAATATAGTTTTCTTTGTTAATTACGAAACTTTTCTTTTATGGCTTTTGCTGCAATTTATTGCATACATTTCGTTATATCCTAAATATATTCTAAATATCGTACTCAAAATTAAAGTATATAGGGTGTTTAAATTGTGGGTGCCTTTTTACCAATTATTAAATTTTCTCCTTGTGATTTGTTTATATATCTTGAATTATTTGTGTTCCCAATGTAAGTTATGTAATAAATATTATTATTATACTATTGTAAATAATAGTTGCATGTTAGAACATTATATTTCAAATAAAAATATATCACACTTGGTATTTTTTGACATTTACATAGTACAATGTACCTACTTTTTAATTTGTAAAATAAAATAAATTTTTACGTAAGATAAATTTTTGTTATACAATTTTTATAGTGTTATTGTACAATTTTCACTCTGTTTTTGATAATTATATAGATATAAAATTAATTTTTACATAAAATATATAAAATGTTGTTATATAATTTTTTACTGTTTTTGATAATTATATAGACAAAATTAATTTCTATATAAAATATATAAAATGTTATTATACAATTTTTTGATAATTATATAAACATACTTTCGATCTTATATTTAAAATCGAGATACATACATTTTTCTTTAATCTTCGAATAATACAATATGAACTCCTACCTAATTTGTCGAAATTAAATTATTTTTACACAATACCAATGTCTGAAATATTAAATATATCCATTACTTCGAATTTAGAACGAATTGGAAGCTTGCAACTTAAATAGCTCAAAAAATTCGTGCTATTTGCACCTGTTACCAATGCCATAATGTTTAAAATTAAGCTATACTGTATATAGTTTCGCTTTGGCCTTCGGCCTTTATTATATCAGGTACCTGCTAGTCTACCAAAGTTAAATTATTTCCTCGCGAAACTGATATATGCGAATTACAGTGTAACGTCAAGTTTTGGACCAAATTGAAGCTTCTTCCTTAAAAAAATGATCGTTCGCTGTAATGTAGCAACGATTCGGCAAATTCCTGAGATACTTCTTGAACTGCATCTCCATACGACAGACAAGTGGTCGGAACGTAACGTGACAGCAGCGTCGAGGGATACTTTATCGGGAAAACTCGATTCAGGCCGTTCCTTTAGTGGAAATATCGAATTCCGAACATCGAACAGGCGTGTAACCACGGGTCCCGACCCTCGATATCGGGAATCGACGTTGGCCGATACCCAAAACGATCTGCAGATGCAGAACTTTAGCCAGTGATCCACGAACACTGGGAGGAAGCTGCCCGAGAAACGTCGAATTTCTCGTATAGGCCTGATTGAGTATCATAATACGGTATTCGTGTACACTGATACCGTGTTAGCCCGCAGCCAAAGTAATTAATCACCAATATTATATCGGCGGAACAAAAACAAAGCGATAGCAAGAGTTTTACCGGTTTTCTGGATAGCAATCAATAACCTCTCGAATCATGAACATTATATTTAGTGTAATTACATAAAAGATATGTAAAACGTGCTGCACAAAAATTGATCCAGCTGAGATTGAATAAATTTCGGTTAATATCCCTTGATGTTTCATTTAATATACGAGGCTTGGTGTGGGGACGCCAATTAGCTACGACAAATCACTGTTGTTGGGTATATTATTGCAACCTTTTTGTAACAACCTGACGTGTTAATTTAATATTATAAATTTAATATTTGAAAATTAGTATCTCGATGTTTAGCTGCGGCTTTTTAATTTACGACAGAGTGTATTGTTGCTTGTTACAGCGTGTTTTGTATTTTTAATTTTTCTTTCTTGTTGGAATAATGATCTGCATTGTGTTTCCTGGTGCCTTTTTACAAATTATTAAATTTTCTCCTTGTGATTTGTTTATATATCTTGAATTATTTGTGCTCCCTATGTAAGTTATGTAGTAAATATTATTATTATACTATTGTAAATAATAGTTGCATGTTGGAACATTATATTTTAAATAAAAGTATATCACACTTGGTATTTTTGTACCTTTACATAGTACAATTCTTGTGGGAATAATGATTTGCATTGTGTTTCCTCGAGATTATTTTATTAAAAGGGAAATATATCGCGATAGACATAAGTATAATGTTTGAGGTGTACGTGCATATAGGATGGTTTACGATATTGTTGAAATGCTGAATTGTATACTTTAAATATATGTAGATACTTAAAATTGTTATAATTTATATGATTACTATCTATTGTTATTTCCTATGAAACGATGCATTATATAATTAGGGAGATTTTATGTGACATAATTGATAAAATTGTATTATTCATATATGATATGATTGCATTATTTATAATATTACATTAATCGCATAAATAGAAATTTATTGGAAAATAGTATAGAAAAACCTTAAATAACATTCATAGTAAATTTAACATTTTTGATAGAAAATATTTTTATTCATCTTTATTCTGTAATTAAAATATTCTATAACAAAGGTCTCAGAAATTTCTATTGACCAGAAACTCGTGTTTCATGAAAACAAAAATTTCAGACAAAATATGGTCGAAATGAAGAAAATTGCTATTAATAATCTGGTTATAACTAATTCCAATTCTCAGTTAAAATTATGAGAAAATTTAATTAAATAAAAAAAACAAAAGTAATTATATTTTGTATTATAAAATTCTAGTTAACAGTAAATACCAATCTTTATATTTCTATAATGCTTTGATATTAAAAATTCTTTTACAAATTCTTAATATTTTTCTGTAATCTTTATTAAATCACGTGAAATACCTAAAACACTTCAAACGTAATTTAGAATTTTATTCAACTCAAACATTCAAGACAGTGTTATAAAATATACCTTCATATATGCACATACATATTTATAATCGTTCCAACTCTACTAGTGCAATGTTCAAACATCACAAATTTTTTCAAAAACCTTTAATACTTCTGTTTAATCAATGTTAAACTGCTTGAAACAAGATTTAAAACGCTATCTGTTACAATATAAATCTACAAGTCCTATCGAGCTTAACCTTGTAAAATAAATTCACAAGATATATCAGCATACATGTATGTAAATATTCATAATTTTTAAATCTTTACGTACACAATTCTCTAACATCGAAATAATTTCGAAAGTCCTGAATCCTCCTATTTAATCATATCCAATCCTCTTATTAATTCCCCTATTTAATCAATTCACGTAAAACAACATTTAAAACGTTCTCCATTCAAACATAACTCTGCAGAGCTGACTATCTGAAGCTTCCAAAATAAAGTTATAAAATGTTCCAATTAACATGTATATAGATATTCATAATTTTTAAATCTTTTCACAATTTTCTAACATCAGAACAATTTCCAAAAATTCTGAATCTTTCTATATAATCACCATCAAGCCACGTAAAACATTATTTAAAACGCTCTCCATTCAAATTTAACTGTGTAGACCTGCCCATCTGATTGTTCCAAAATAAAGTCACAGAATATACCAATGTACATACACACATTAATAATTTTTAAATTTTCTACTAATACAATCCTCCAACATTAAAACAATTTTCAAAAACCCTTAATCTCCCTGTACAATCAGCATTAAACCACGTAAAACAACATTTAAAATACTCTCCATTCTAATATAATTCTGCAGATCTGCCAATCTGATGGTTCCAAAATAAAGCTGTAGAATATATCAATATAAATACACATATTAATAATTAAAAACTTTCTACAAATACAATCCTTCAATATTAAAATAATTTTCAAAAACCCTTAATCTCCCTGTACAATCATCATCAAACCATTTAAAACGCTCTCCATTCAACCATAACTTTGCAGACCTGTCCATCTGAAGTTTCCAAAATAAAGTCACAAAATGTACCAATTGACATGTATATACGTACTTATAATTTTTAAATTCTTTCACAATTCTATAACATCATAAGCAATTTCCAAAAATCCTGAATCTTTCTATATAGTCATCATCAAACCACGTAAAACAACATTTAAATCGCTTTCCATTTTAATATAACTCTGCAGATCTACCTACCTGATGGTTCCAAAATAAAGTTGTAGAATATATCAATATACATACACACATTAACAATTTTTTAATCTTTACTAGTACCATTCTCTAATATCAAAACAATTTCCAAAAATCTTCCTATATAGTTATCATCAAACCAAGTAAAACAATATTTAAAACACTCTCCATTCAAATTTAACTCTGAAACCCTGTCTATTTGATGATTCCAAAATAAAGTTGCAGAATATTTCAATATAAATACACATATTAATAATTAAAAATTTTCTACAAATACAATCCTCCAATATTAAAATAATTTTCAAAAACCCTTAATCTCCCTGTACAATCAGCATCAAACCACGTAAAACAACATTTAAAATACTCTCCATTCTATTACAATTCTGCAGATCTGCCAATCTGATGGTTCCAAAATAAAGCTGTAGAATATATCAATATAAATAGACATATTAATAATTAAAAATTTTCTACCAATACAATCCTTCAACATTAAAACAATTTTCAAAAACCCTTAATCTCCTTGTACAATCACCATCAAACCACATAAAACAACATTTGAAACGCTCTCCATTCAAACATAACTGCAGATCTGCCTACCTAATGGTTTCAAAATAAAGTCCCAGAATATATCAATATCCATACACACATTAACAATTTTTAAATCTTTACTAATACCATTCTCTAACATCAAAATAATTTTCAAAAACCCTTAATCTCCCTGTCACAATCATTACAATCACCATCAAACCGCATAAAGCAATATTTGAAACGTTCTCCATTTAAACATAACTCTGCAGACCTGCTCATCTCAAGTTCCCGAAACAAAATCGCAAAACGTGCAATCTACATACATATAGAACCCCATATCTCTGACTGAACTCCCTCCGGCGGCACTCATGGCCGGCATTTAATTTCCTCAATACCAATCTCCCTCGGCCACACAAATCCATAGCCATTTTCAAACGACAGACAAGGCAACGTCCACCGAATCAGACTTGCCGTAGTCGCATAAACCGTAACGCTGCAAAACACGTAAACAAGCATTGCGGTTTGATTTGCGAGCCCGAAGGGTGACGGAGATGGGTCCCACGGGAGTTAGGATGCCCGGTGGAAGCTTTCCCGCGCGGGACCAACGTGGCTCTGAGCGGTCGGAAGACGACGCGGAACGCACGCCTTGCGGACAGGCAACGTGAGATATATACGAGTAATGTAGCGCGATAACATGAGTTTCGGAGTAATTGTTTACGCGTGCCAAGTGAGTTATTTGGCACGTGGCCATGCCGGGGGCGGCACCCACGTGGTCGGCCGACTGCCCGCGGGATTTCTCACCGCTTCTCCTTTCCTCCTTCCGTTTCCTCTTTTCTTCTTCTCTGCCCTCTAGCGCTGTCCTTCTCTCGCCGCACTCGGTCCCCGAGCGCTGTCCTTCTCTAGCGCGTGGTCGTGTGCCTCGCGCATCATTCGCAAGCACGCAACGCTACGTAACCAACCCACGGAAACCCAAATTGGGCAAACTGGGATACTTCGCGTGTTTTCTATGACTTTTTCGCCACTCGGAAGTTTCGTTTATATTTTTACATTTTCGTCACTTTCGCGCCATTTTGGTATCGCGATTACTCTTTGTCATTAAGATGCCTGATGTTGATTGCGAAGGTCGTGGTTGCGTGTCTTATGGTAAATTGTAAAAAATGTAAAAAATTGTTATTTTAATTTATTATTTAATTATTTTATAATTATGATTATTCATAATGTAATTAATATTTTATAATTACTGTAATTTATTATTGGAATTATTAATTATTAAAATGTCAGAAATTATTTATTTGGATAAGTTTTTGAGCCACGGAAGATTGGTTTATTCTTTACTTTGATCTTTAAGAATTTCTTGTTTCGGCAGATTATTGAATCGTTTCTTTGAATTATTTTTCGAGTGATTCTAAGGGAAGTTGGACACATTTTTCGTTTTTGGAAAATTTTTTGGTTTCTTGTGAATGGGATTGAAGACGTGTTAGGAAAATTATCTTCTTTTTCGATGAGAGACCGAACTTTGGGAAGATCGTGCATGTGTCAAATTTAAGAGTAAACAATTATTTATTTGAATAATTGTTTGAGTAACTCGAATAGTGAGTAAAATTTTAAGGAGTAACTTAGTATTTATTTCTATTTCTAGGAACATTTTATTTGGAAAGGTCATTGAATTGTTTCTTTGAATGACCTTTTGAAAATTTATCCAGCTTGTACTGAATGCAAATTGTAAAAGATAATTAGAAATTACTTTCTTTATTAATAAAAGGGAGATCAATTTTAAAAGAGATCGTGATCATATATTTCTTTGCATAATTTTTCGGGAAAATTGAGGAAAATTCGATGAGATTGACTTATTCTCTGTTTTTACTTAGGAAATATTATTAAGATTTCTTTGGATTATCTTTTGGGTTACGTAAGAAAAGTTTGATTTATTATTTGCATTTTAGAAATTTTTCAGTTTTTCTCTAGGTGGAAATTGTAGAAGGCATTACTAACTCTGTCGATAAGAGATTTTGGAAAAATTCGTGAGCTCTTTGTTTGGGTGCCTCAAGAAAAATTTGATTTATTCTTCATAATTAAAATTATTTTGTTTTTGCACTGAAAGGAATTGCAGAAGATATTGAGAAAATTAATAAGTATCCATGTGAGAGGCTATTTTGGGAAAACCCGTGAGCTATTTCTTCGAGTGACTCAAGAGAAGTTTGATTTATCCTGTATTTATTCTTCAGAAACTCTGCTTTTGTATTCAGTGGAAATTGTAGGGGTTATTAAGAAAATTACTCACTTTATCGATGAGAGATGCGATTTTTGGAAACATCGTTGAGCTGTTAAGTTAAAATAGCATCTTCATAATAAACATAAATACACCATATTAATAATATAATAATTCCATGAAAATAACAATTAAATTAATTAAAATAGTAAGGAATGACTTATCATGTTAATTAAAAAGCATTGTTGCTATTTTTAATATTTAATATTTAAAATGGTAAAGAAGAATTTTATTGAAAAATGTATAGATTATATTGATCTGTAACCGTTTGCTATGTTGTGGGTAGCTGCATAATTACATTTAGCTTGTGGTAGTATTTAATAGACGAAGATTACTGCTTCGTGCTGGAAAATAAAAAGGCACTCTCTACTACAGCAGTTTGACATTACTTATTAACTAACATAGTACTTTTTGGTTATTCGTGAAAAGTTTGACTTGTTTTTTATTTTTTTTAAATTTTTTATTCTTATATCAAATGAAAACAGTAATGAATATTGGAACAATTATTTCTTTTATCAATGACAGATCAATGTTTTTGAGAAAAATCGTAACTGTGTGCATTGTGTATAAAATTTAAATATAAAGAATAATTCTTGAATAATTTATAATTTCTTGGAGTATTTCAAGGAAAATTTAAAAACCTTGATGATTTATTGCATTTTAAATTCTACATGTTGGCAAATGTTTTTGGTTGATACAGAAATTTTATGTTTTTGATAAATGAAAATCGTAGAAAATATCGCAAATATTTTAATGAAGATTCAGATCACGTGTATCATATCAAATTCAAACATGGAGGACTATCATACTTGGTCTATTTATTTGCATAATTTTTTGTCACGATTGAAGAAAAATTAAAAAATTTATACTGATTTTAAATGTTGGTTTTAGGTGTTGATAATTATATATATATGAAATTTGTTATTTTTATGCATTTATTTATTAAATAAAAATGATAGTGAATATCAGATCAAGATATTCTTCACTATCAAGAGATACGATTGGAGGGAAAATCATGGTCATGTGTCTCGTATATCAAATTCAAATAAGGAAACTATTTTACATGATTTATTTCTCTGAACAATGTTTCGTAGTTTTATCTCAAATTTCAAAAATTTCAAAAATTAAATTTATCTCATCCTCGGTTTCACCTTGGTTTGGTTTATAATTACATATAGGAATCTTTTATTTCTGTATCGATTACTGAAGGAAAATGATGGAGGACACTGGAAGAATGATTTTTATTTAAAGAGAAAAGAACCTGAATACGAGAAAACTATAACATAATGGAATTTTTTGTAGAAAGGTGCAAGAAAAATTAGAAAAATTATATACATTTTGATTTTCGATCATACTTTTCTCTTTTCTATTGGTGTTTGAATAATAATTATAGTAGATATTGGAGTTGCATATCTTTCTGTTTCTTAGGATAAATTTTCATAATGATCTATAGAAAATTTGAGGAATCATATATTCTTTTATGTCTTAGGATAATTTTTCCTAATGATTGAAAGAAAATTTAGACAGTCAAACATTCTGATTTTTATTTTTACTTTAGCTGTTAGCAATTATACGTAGAATTTCCTTATTTTCATTATTTTTATCGAATCGCAGTCGCATATCTTTCTGTTTCTTAGAATAATTTTTCATAATTATCTAAAGAAAATTTGAGGAGTCGTATATTTTTCTATTTCATAGAATAATTTTTCCTAATGATCGAAAGAAAATTTGAGGAGTCGTATGTTTTTCTGTTTCTTCGAATAACTTTTCCTAATGATCGAAAGAAAATTGGAAAAGTCAAACATTTTGATTTTAATTTTTACTTTAGCTGTTAGCAATTATATGCAGAATTTCTTTATTTTCCTTATTTCTTTCGAATGAAAATTTCCGTAAACACTTAAGAGATTACTTTCTGTATCACAGAGAAATGAGATTTTATAAAAGATCGCAGTCACGTGTCCAGCGTGTCAGAAGGAAATACGCGAAATTATTACTTTCTATCTGTTTATTTGCAAAAATTCTTGCAACGATCGGATGAAAGTTCGAAGAATCGCGCTTATTTTGGCTGCAATTTTACCTGTTGGCAGTTACGCAAAGAAACTTTTTATTTCCCTTATATCCATCGATGATCGAACGAAAATAGTGGTGGACACTGGGAAGATTACGCGATCGCCGAGAGACGCGATTTCTCGAAAGATCATAGTGTTTGGACGCAGAGTTTTCTGATATTCCTCTTATTGTCTGAACCTTTCTAACTCCGGGAAATAAATGGGTCGAGGACTGCATCTCGCTGATTTATATATCGTTGAAGCTCTTTCCTTGAAAATTTCGCGACTCTCATCCGGTGCAACGAAATCTAAATCGTGAGTGACGTCATAAATCCAGCGAATTCAGGATATTATTACAGGAAATCGTTCGATTGCGTCACGCATCCCTCTCTCGCGAACCTAAATACGAATCGAAATCGTCGCAGAACGTCACGGATTGAATTATTTCAAGGAGACAACGAGAAATGTCGGCGTTACTGTTACGTGATAAATAAACTCGCAGGAGAGAGATCTCGGTGCGGGCGAGATCGCGAAAATAGGATTAAAGTATGGCTAAACCGGTGGAGGATCGGAATGAAATAAGGAATAAACTCGATGAATCGTAAACAAGCGAAAGAGCGATGCTTCACTTGCTTCGCAATAACGAATCCTAACCTAACCACGATGCTGCGAAAATCGCAGAACACAGGCAGGAACTTTCGCTTAGCAGTCCTAGCCAGCGCCATCTTTGCGAGTAAACGGGTCGAGGACTGCGACTGGGAGATTTATAACATCGTGGAAACCCACTCAATGAAAATCTGGCGTCTTTTATCCGGCGCGACGCTCGCTCCAACAATGAAATTTCAAATGTCACGTATCCTGCAATCCAGAAATACTCCACGCCGAAATGTCTTACTCCGGCCCGTCACGTGACCTTTCATCCAAGTCTGGGCCAAGTAAGAGGCTTAAACTCGTGATTCGGAACGGATTCGTAATCGTAACGGGAATTCCCTAGATCTGGAGAAAATTCAGAGAATAAACGAATTCGACGATCGATACGAAGGAGAGGGGTCGAGATGATTGTAAGTAAGCGGTCGAGTAACGTGCTCGACGCGAGAATTCGGTGATCTATACTTGGACGAAATTCAGCGAAGCGGAACCTCGGTATTTCGCGACGGGTAACGCTTGTTGCGTCAACGAAATCAAAAACGTCGCGGATATGAGGGATTGGGCGAAGCGGAAATCGGTATTCGGAAGATAGCTCTCGGTGGACGCGGCGCGCACCCTTAGCGTTGGGTCGGAGCGAATCACGGTGGGTGCGAGAAGACCGGTCCCGCCTTTTGGTCGCGAGTTCGCGAAGGAAAAGGAGTGTGGTGGTTGTGGAAGGAAAGGCTTCTCGGGGTGATAGAGTCTCGATCGGTGGTGGGGGTAGAAAATAAGGGTAGTTTTGAGAGGTGGGGGCGGAGGTTCGTCAGTTTCCGGGTTGTTCCGGAGTGAGTTGAGGGCGTCGTGGGGCGTCGTGGGGGGCGGCGGAGGGAGGGCGAGTAGGAGCCGCGGGCCACGACACGACGAAGCGTCGCGACGTCAGTAGAGCGCCGCGCTATCGACCACCGCCACGAGACACCGTCGTCGTCGTCGTCCTCGTCGTCTTCGTTTTCGTCTTCGTCTTCGTCTTCGTTTTCATCGTCGTTGTCTTCCGTCGTTGTCATCCTTCCTGGTGTTCTCGTCGCGTCGTCTCGATACCCCTCGATCGGTGTACGGTGATCGCGGAGAACGACACCGGGACCAAGTTGCAACTGGACGGAAGGAGGAAAATAGCGGACGAAGAGAAAGAGAAAGAGAAAGAGAAAGAGAAAGAGAAAGTAACGGCGAGATCGTACGCTCGCGGAGGATTCGATCGAGTTCGATCTCTCGTGGATCTACCCAGACGCGCCACGAGGATCCCACGACGGCGCGCTGCGTGCACGCGTGTCGTTCGCACGCGTGTCCGTCGCCAAGTACCCGCCACGTCAAGGTCGTGCCGGCACCGTGCGTGCGTGCGTGAATACATACTCGAACCACCGTCGTCTGACTACTACGAGCCACCCCGTGTGAGACCCAATGACTGTCCATCCAGGGACCACGGGAGACACATGTTCGTTATAAGGTCAGTGCACGAAATGTACGTGGTGTCTTCGTAGTTACTTCGATAAGCGTCGCTTCTCTCACTTTTCTACTCGATTTCTCATCCGACACCTTACGAGGCAACACGCACCGGACACTTCTTGCGCTCGCGATGTGGATACGATCGAGGATTTTTCACGTTCTTTTTATACGGTAACGGATTTTCAATACACGCTTACAGTTTACATGATTTTTTGTAGTGGATATTTACATCGAGATTTTTATTCGCGAATGTGCCGTTGTGCCACAGATATGTGTTCTCTGTGCAATTTATTTTCCTTTTTGTTCCAAATGCCGGTTAGTTTACCGTTGCTTTGGTATCTATGTTAGCTGTCACGCAGCAGGGACCTGTGCTTTATTTTCAACGATTTTAACTTTTTCTCCATTTTTTCAAATTAGCTGTGTGAATTTTCTTTTATAATTGTACGATTCATACGATCAAACGATTGATCTACGTGTGGTGAGTAACGAATCGCTGTTGCTTGTACGCATTTGTAGAAACATAGCACGTCTGTCAAACTTGCAAATATATCCGATTTTTCTGACAACTCGCACTCGAGTCGACTGTAAAGTCTTCTCGAATTGGGACAACGATCGTACACGGATTTTCTACGAGAACATAAAAGAAACAAGAACGATCTATCTGCCAGAATGATTCTAATCCGAATCGACGTTAGAACTGCCAAAGCGATCGAAACGACTGATCTCGAGCATTTTATTTTCCTCGTCACCGATGACACCAATCTTTCGTTCTCAAAATTAACATTTATACTTCTTCGTTACATCGCTATAATAACCGAAGACTTTTCTAGAAAAAGGCCCCATAAGTCAAAATGGCGAATCGATTAAAATCGGATCACAAATTAACTTCCAATCCGGATAAATAAATCCAAACATCTCCATTTATTTAAATTATCGAAATATCGAAATATTTCATCGTCAAATTTTAGCGAAATATTTTTACACACGTGACAATTCGTCAGAGACAATTCGTTCATAGACCCATGGATCCCTTCTTCGGAAGCCTCGGTATTATATTTATATTATATTTTATATTTAGCCATCGCGAGTCGGTAGGTCTAACGTTTCAAAGAGATTTCATCTCTTTCGCGTTCTAAATCCACTCTACACCCGTCTTTTTAATTTAAATCGTCACGATTAACGCGATAAGTGGATCGCTGAGTGCACGGGGCGAGTTTCCACGACGGAGCGAGGGTGGACGCAACGGATTGCCGTTTTCGCCGAGACAAAAACATATTTGGCTTTACGTGGTCGTGTACAAGCACGTTATCGAGACGATAAGAGAAGAGTGTGTTCCGATGGAAGGAAAGCATCTCGATGCCCCGTGACACATACCCGCACGCAGCGATGATGGCTCTCACGGCTGGCGAAGCTTCGTCAAAAGCGAGACCCTTCGCGATATTTCCGAGTCAACGACGTTCTAGCTTGCCCCTCATTTCGTTGTTCTCTGGCCTCACAAAGAGCCGTGTAACGCGCGACTTTGCGAGGGGCGAGTTTCCAAAAGAATCCGTGATCGACGACCCGTTTCTACTTAATCTGCTTCCGTCTTCCTACCCCTGCGACCTAAGCCAGTCTTACGAGCTGGATGTCTTTGGATGTCTTTTGACGCTCGGACCAGAGATACGTCTTGTTTTCACGATCAGATATTATCCTCCTCGTGCAGGTATTTTAAATATATTTTTTCCTAGGTGTTGGTATGGTTCAAAGGGTTGTTTTCGATATTGGTATAGGAGAAAGAGTTATATTAATCCTTTGCACTCGAGAGGTGAGCGTCAGTCACCATTAGATAAAATTTCGAAGATCGATATTGATTAATGTGTCAAATTTAAGATAATGTAACGGTGTGAGAGCTATCGAAATCAAATAATTCTACGTGTTAATTATTATACGATTTCTTATTTATTACTAAAAGAAATATCGCCAGCTTTATAGCAGAAAATCTTTGAACTCCTACTCACCTTTAGCCGAAAGATCGTCAGTGCAAGGGGTTAATTAACATCGATCATTGGAATTTGATTAAATAGTGACTGAGAGATGCCTCTCTAGTGCAAAGGGTTAAAACTTTATTATTCTTAATTAGAGATTTCCTCCGAATAGTTATCGATAGTTATCAAGTAGCATTGTGGCCTAATTGCAACATCGCCATTAGGATATCGCCATTAGGTCACAAAGGCAGTTGATAAATATTCGAAATAAATCTGTAATTAAGTCAAAAATAAAACTCTAATCGTAAATATCTCGAAAAATATGGAGTAGTCGCCCTTATAATGTATAAAGTTTCAAGTAAATCTGTGACCCAACAGGCTTGCATTGTCCTTGTCAGAGGGGTCGGTCAGTCTCTCAGCAGAAGCATTAGAAGAAACATATACCTTTCTCAAGAAATAAAACAATTTAACACTAGATCTATCGATCTTTAATGGGTACCTAACTATAACGTGCACAGATTATAGTAATTTCAGCGGTACGATGAATACGAGTGAATATATCGATTACAGTTCTTTCTTAATACGAGTTGATATCAATTTTATTCTCAAAGCAGGTGTATGTGCTCGGTGATTGCAAAAGGGACAATTCTGGGACCAGTCATTTTCACTGGGTTGGTAGTTATTTTAGTTTCAATGGCTCAATTGCTATTTAATTTGCTGTTTGGTTTGCTATTTTATGAAGATCATTTCGTATAATTATAATGTAAATTGATACGATATAGGAAATTTCATTTTCCATTTGTTTTTGTAATATATATTCCAATTTTTATATATTTCGTTTGGACAAAGATGCAATTTTCTGCGATTTTGTTAAAATAATTCTATATTATTGTAACATGTGTAAACGAAATATGGAAAGTTCCTCGTTCTTTGATTATTACATTTGCTGCTGTTTGTAGAATCAAATTGTGTAGGTGATTATTGTAATAATTCCAGTCATGTTTACCGTTTCATGATATCGAAGTTATATATATCTACAAACTCTCTATAAAAGCTCAATTCTCTGTAAATAGCAATATTCTCTGCAATATAGAAATTTTTATTTTATTTTCTTATATTGCATTATATAAAGAATTACAGAAGCATTCGTATTCCTTCAGGGATTCTTTTTATTTCAAAGAATCAAATGTCAAATGATCTAAGATTTGTAGCTATAAGAAAAATTTCTGTCTTTCGAATATTTTAGCAATATTAATTTCGTTGCGAATTTTTATTTTGTAGAAGAATTTCTAATAATATCAAATTTAGAAAATATATTTCCAATCTTTTAATGAATTTTGCAGAAAAATTTCAAATAATATCAAATTTAGAAAATATATTTCCAACTTTTAAATAAATTTTGTTGAAAAATTTGAAATGTAATAAAACTGCATATATTATTTTTTCCGCGCCAAGTTAATTTATGAATACGAAACATATTATCTTATCTCATCGATAAGAATTTCGAAAATCGCGAGAAAATAGTTTGCGTGCAATAATTTGCATGCAGAAGCCAAGAGGATACGAATAGAAACAAAAATCCTGTGACTCGCAGTATATCCAAAATGAAATCGATCCTCGGCCCCATACTTTCGCTTTTTAACGGCGGTTAAAAGCGAATCGGGATATGAACGGAAGTTTCAGACCATTAGCAGTTAAATTAAAAACGTTCCTCGCAGGAAGATCCATCGTCGTTCTCTCCGGGCGCGATCAGTTTCTTACGCCATCGCGTCGGAATCGGGGAACGATTCATGGGAGCTAGGATTTCGCAATCGAACGAAACGTTATACGTAAACGTGCATCCATCCTTGACGTGGTCGTTTCCAAATAACATCGTCGCCCACGTGAAATTCAATCGTCACGAAACAACATCACGAGATGACCCCCGAACTCTTCGCAGTCACCGACACACTGTTAACGAAATAACCCCCCCTCCGATGAAACCAAAAAAACAACCACCATCCCCCGAAAAAAGGGACACAAAGAGAGAAAAGAAAAATACATAATGCTTCTCGCGATTAAGAGTCCAATCCGAATTAAAAGGATTTCGAACCTGCCAAACTTGAAAGCCTGCCAGTGCTTCCGGTCTCTGGGTTAGCGAACTGGGATATATACTTTAGAGCCGGCGTATATTACAGGGTCGAACTAGTTTAGCGAGTTGGACGCGGCCGAAAGCGCGCGCTAGCGAACACGTAGGGGGCGCAGGGGTGCAGGGGTGGAAAGAAGAGAAGAGGAGGCAAACCTTTCATCGCGTTGAATTTCAAATCGGCGTATCTCCCGGGAGGAATTGGCACCGGTCCAATCGCGATTCCTCGCTTACCTGCTTGCGCTCTTTCTGTTTCCTGGATCTTCCTACTCCTTTTTTCTTCTCCTTTCACCGTCCCGCCGCCCTCTTCCTTCCTCTCTTTATCTTCCCACTCCTCGATCCGTGCCCCCGCGTCGTATCTTCGAGATGAAGGAAACTGGGTCGTCGCTGTGGGAGCTATAGGGCATCGGGCACAGAGCTGGAAGAAAGAAGGAGCGAGGAGTAACATGGGCCTTGACTTGGTCACCCTGAAGCCTCGATGTAACCGAGTTCGTGCCTTCGCATCGGACGCATCTCTTCTCTTCGCGTGCATGTAATCGAAGATCGTTGTTAACGCGTTGATTGCCGCGGGGGTCACCAGTGGTCGCCACTCGAGCCGACTGTGGTGCCGCGCAGCGGTGGTCAGCGCTCAGTCACGGTGCTAGGGATCCCTAGAAACGTTTAATCTAAATAAATCGCGCTACTGTACAACTTCGACTATTTCAATTCCCGTTATCGCAATTTCTTTTTTTCCTTTTTAATTCAACTTTCTGCTATTCCAATACGTTTTCTACTAAATTCGTGACTAGCCACAGCAGCTCTAGCAGCGATCTAAACTAATGACGAGACCGTGGGTGCTTCGTTATTAGAATCTCTGTTATTAACACATTGCAGCTGGGAGACTGTGATCACGGTCCGAAAAGGAACAAACGTTGAAAGAGGGAGACTGTAATCACAGTTGCGTGATAGACTACAATGAAGTGCATTTTGTGACTTTGATGGAACTTGCGCTTTACTTTATTCTATAATATTTCTTAATTTTATCAGTTTTGACGTGTGTTTTATTTTATTGTATTTTACTCGTGGTTTAATTCGTGGTGAAGCACAATACATCTGCAGCTTTTGTAAAGTAGTCCTGCATAAAGGAGATTACTTTGAACGTTACCATGCAATAATTACATACTAATTATCAGTAAAATGGACATTTTTCATTTTTACAAAAGTCAGGAATAAAATTATACGTAATTAACTATCAGTTTTGACGTGTGTTTTATTTTATTGTATTTTACTCGTGGTTTAATTCGTGGTGAAGCACGATACATCTGCAGCTTTTGTAAAGTAGCCTTGCATAAAGGAGATTACTTTGAACGTTACCATGCAATAATTAGATACTAATTATCAGTAAAATGGACATTTTTCATTTTTACAGAAGTCAGGAATAAAATTATACGTAATTAACTAGCCAATCTTTTATTTACAAAATTAAGTTCTTTCACATCAATAACATTCGTAAATTATCATATTGACTAATACGTGAAATAGCTAGTTAGGTTAGGTTAGGTTAGGTTAGGTTTTGGATTTGCCCGCTACACGTTCAAAAACTTGGAAAACCGTGCCCGCATGCAAAGTGTTAAAATGTTTTATTAAAAAAAGCAATTAACGTAAATAAATGGCGATATTGCAGCACTTTGATTATTAGAATATATATTATTCGAATGTTTTATTAGCAGAAGCATTTAACATAAATATATGGAGAGAGAGCTTCTATTATTTCAATAATTATTATTCGAAATTCTTTTTTTCTTGCAATTCTGCAATATTCTGTAATATCCTGTTATTTAAATACGTTTTGTGTGTAAATTTGGTGATTGGTAATACTGTAGTTAGTAAAATTTAATTAATAGAAATGAGACGCGATATTTGTTATTGAAATCCTTCACACGTTTCGCGTGTACATATTTTAATTTTAATCAAGAGATTTATTGTAAAAATCGGTAATGATTCTAACATTGTTTAACACTATTTAACACCTGGTTCGCCACGACGAAAAGGTGTGCCGATAATTATTAAGGTTAAATAACTTTTAAGTAGTAAGAGTGCAACTACATTAGTCAGAAAATACAAAATGAATTATAAAATCAAAAATTATGGAGAGTATAAAGCTAAAGTACGCAGTGGAATAGTTTCAATCTGATGAAACTGACCATGATATCGGTGTTATATGTGCTAGGAGTAATAACTTGGAATATGAATACACATAATAACGATGACGACATGCCTCAACGTCTCGAAGCATTCGGAGCTTTAGAAATGGGGCTGAGATATTTTGAGGTGTAGAAAAAGTTTAATTCCCCGAAATTAAATTTTTGCGAAAGTTACGTGACGAATTTTTGAACCCTTAACGAAATTTGGAACCCTTAAATTTTTAATTAGTTTCAATTTTATATTTATCGTTTCTATTCGCTATTAATATAAGCACAAATACATTATAGATATGATATAGATATTTTACTATATACATGGATATGATATAGATATTTATCTTCCTTTTTTAAATATATATAAATTAATATGAGGAATGTGTATGTTCTATTATCTAAATATGATGTAAACGAACTACTGCACCATGCATCAAATTATTATTTGTGCATATTATTATCTATTATAACGAAATAAAATACTTACTATGGATAAATTATACAGGGTGATTCATTTCGTTTCAATATCTTGATTTACGCCAGTATCATTATAAGTAGCAGAAAATGTTTAGACGAAAATTAAATAATTTAAAGAAGAGAAAATTCGTATTAAAAATAAAATCAAATACTTTATTATTAATTTTGTGACAAAATTAGATACATTTTTTAAAGGGAAGCATACAATCAATACACAATTTGTATTTTTATTCTGTGTGAAAGAATATTAATTTCTATATGTCGAAAAATTAATAATTTAGAACTCTTATTAGTATTGTCTGGATTTCTGCAAATGAAGTTTTAAATATTTCCAAAATCAGCTATTCTCAACTATAATATGCTTATCACCAGTGATACACTGAATATTTCCAGGTGGTACGTGAATTGACCCAAATTAAATTGGTTTACAAAATTATGTATAAATAGGTACATTAAAACAAATAGGTACTATTTATAGTGATACATGATTTCATTCCATACCAATTTAATAATTTGAAAATAAAGTTTGAGAATCACTGACCTAAATTAATAATCCGCAGACATTATTATCCTGTACCATTTAAAACAACGCAACTCACCTACACACGAGGTATTCACGAGCCTAATTAAAGTATTCGCATACCTAATTAATTTCACACACAAAATATTTTTCAATTTCACGAGAAACAAACAAATAAACAAATAAACCTTCGTATTTAAATTAAAATAATTTTTCATGTATAAAATAAATTTCTACACCCTACTTTATTCATGCAAATGGCTCGCACATCCCGATCTATAACACACATTGATCTATAAAAATTCAATGACCTCAAGGAATTCTTTTTCAAACACTCTCATCTTTCGTCCAAACATTCCTCGCCACGAGCAACAATAGTGACGTAAATCAAAATCGTAGTATCAGGTGAATCACCCTGCATAGAATTAGTCCGACAGTGGACGTGTTAGCCTAGACACGTCGTGTTCGATTACGTGTACGATCGCAGCAGCTGAATCGCCTACGTTAGTTTTACGATCATAGATCGCACGCTTTCGAGGATCGTAAATATCCTGGCGATAATCGACGCGAGGACCTCCGCATAGAGGTCTCCCGAAACTCGCGATGGCCGCGGCACTTGCCACGTTGGTTTGGGTCGTGGCTTTTCTTTTAGAGGGATTGACATTTACGCGACATGGCGTTTTATTTATTCGCAGCTTTGTCGAAAGCGTTTCTTGGCTGCTTCGAGCAGCGAGTTTGGAGCTTAACGAAGTCTCTGGGAATCTACTTTTTTTCTGACGTAATTTCAAGACGTTATTTATAGTTGTTAAAGGTTACTCGGTCAGAGATGATTCAATGTTGGTCCTTATTATTACGGATTACGTTGGGTTAGATGGTATTTCTTATTGAACTCGTACATCCATCATTTTTGCATCGGTTTCAGAGTTTAATTCAGCGTATTATTTGAATTATATATAGTATTCCTTCGCGATTATTAATATTTGTGACACACATATTTGTTGATATCATAGAGGGTGAGTTATTTAATAATGCTATTTTTATTTCATAAAGATTGTACGTGTAACATACAAAAGTAAATTATCATTTGAAAAGGAAAAAAACATGTCACTAATTCATGATCACAAAAATTAGGCAAGATAATATGAATTACATGTAAAAAGATTGTGATAAATCAAAATAAGTTGTGTAAAAAGAGAATTAAATTTTTTTCCCAATTCGTGTTAAATCAAAATCGTGTACAAGAAGTTCGTGTAAAAACAGAATTCAATGTATAGTATTTTTTTGCGATTATTATTTGTGACACACATATTTGTTGATATCATAGAGGGTGAGTTATTTAATAACGCTATTTGAATTATATATACCATTTCTTTGCGATTATTAATATTTGTGACACAGATATTCGTTGATATCATAGAGGATGAGTTATTTAATAACGTTATTTGAAGTTAATCGTTATCTGCTAGCTGTGTGAAAAGATTTTTTAAATAAATAATGCTTGGTGTTAAGAAGAATATATAAAATAATTATTTAAAAAAATTAGAATTGTAATATATATGTAATATTTAATTATGCAATTCAGAAGTGTATTGAAAATTAATGAAGAATTGATAGATATATTTTAAACTTTCCAGTATAATAGGAATTTAAATGAAAATTCCTTTTTACGTTGCAGAGCAATGTTAAATGATTAATTTTATATATTTTATAACATTAATTTATGGCAATTTCGCTTGGCGAATAATGTATTTAAAATTACTTTTAATGTTAGTAAATAGTATTATTTCTTTTTGTTGAAGAGCTGTAGTGAGTAAATATTTTGACACATTATATATTATTGTGCAAAAGTTTGGAATCACTATCCGTTTTTTAAAAATTTCTGTTATTAATTATAAATTAATACAAAAATTGAAATAAAGATTTGATATAAATACAAATTGGAAAGTGATTCTAAATTGCTGGTCAGTAGTATAGCTATTTAATGCCTAGAAAACATTATATAAATTTGTTCATCTGTATAAATGACTTTATGAGTACAGATATTTTAATTTTATACGTTTATTTTAACGAGCAGCTTTAAGATGTTCCCAGGAAAATGGGGCATTGGTATATTTTAATTGCAAGATGAAGCAGCTTAGAGAGAATGTCAAAGTAGAGAAAAGTTAGAAATGGTTTTCAGAGAAATTTACGGGTCAACACTCTCGCAAACAACCTTTAACCTCTTTACCTTTCGAGTAATGGAAAATGACGCACTTTCGGAAAAACATCGTTATGATCCAGTTATTCTTTGTTTCGAGTACTCGTGTACACAAATAACGAGTCTTTATGGCATGACAAAAAGTGGGAAAAGGTATGGAATGACTACGCAATTTCTGGAACATTTTTGCAGCATAGAATCATCTCAGTATCCTGCAAATAATTAATTTCAATATTTTTGCTTATCGATATTTCGTTTACCTTTTAATACATAGATTAAAAATTTAATTTCATTTATTTCGTAGCTAAATAAATTTTTATGCGTTTCTTGATCTCTTCTAACATGGAAGTAGTATGAAATTATTATAGTATGAAATATGGAAATATCTTTTGTAATACTTCCATAATTAACATTTTTATTTTATTATATTATATTATATATTATTAGGTATAAAATTAATTAGAGAAGTTCCATAACGGAACTATAATATAGCATATTATACAGAACCTATATATATGTATGATGTATTAGAAAAATTAGAGTATATCTCTAAAAAAATTTCTTTTGCTTCAGGAATGATATTTAAACTGAAATAGTTATAATTGCTTTAAATCCACTATGTCGAATAAAAAAAGATAAATGAACCATACTTCCCTATGTAAGACTTCATACTCATTTGAGTATAGTGACTCACAAAAGTATTCACACGGATGTAATCCAAATCTAAAAATGAAATGAAACCAACGAAGAAAATATACAAAAATTTTATTTCATTCGTTCTAGTTTACTTTGAAAGAAATACCAAAAGCCCCAGTAACTGAAATGAAAAGAGCATATATTTACAAATATAATATAATACTATGTTCAATTTAATGAAACATCTGCACTATATTACTATATTACAAAATTTCACTTAAATTGAATAAAATTTAACAGATATAAAATATATATTTCCATCTAATCTCATTCCTTTAAACTTTCTTTCGAACAAATACTAAAAACTCAATTACGTGAATAAAAAAGACATAAATAAAAATTTAAAAAAATAAAATATAAATTATATTTACTAATAATATAATAATAAATTAAGAAATAATGTAACAATAAATAATAAAAAATTAGGTAAATAAATTCATTAATAGAATGATAACATAAATTTATTAAAATTGAACAAAATAGTTGTTCTTTCTTTAAAATAATAAATATCCTTATATTTCGGAACAATTTTCTCCATACTTTTCAAAAACCCATTAAAATATCCCTAATAGTACATAATAGTACATCACAATAGTACAATATTACTCACTGTCAGTATAGTAAATCACTGCTATATTAATGTATCATTAAATTTCACATAAATTTATTAAAATTGAAGAAAATAGCTGTGCTTTCATTAAAATAATAAATATCCTTATATTTCGCAACAATTTTCTCGATACTTTTCAAAAACCCATAAAGAAATCCCTAATAGTACATAATAGTAAATCACAATAGTACAATATTACTCATTATCAGTATAGTAAATCACAGCTATATTAATGTATCACTAAATTTCATATAAATTTATTAAAATTGAACAAAATAGCTGTTCTTTCATTAAAATAATAAATATCCTTATATTTCGCAACAATTTTCACCATACTTTTAAAAAACCCATTAAAATATCCCTAATTGTACATAATAGTACATCACAATAGTACAATATTACTCATTATCAGTATAGTAAATCACTGCTATATTAATGTATCATTAAATTTCCCACAAATTTGACAAACTTCAACAAACCACATACTCTTCTATTATATCGACAAGTATCACTATACTTGGCAACGATCATCTCACCGATCTTTTCCAAGAAAACTCTTCGAAAACTCATCACCGACTCATCAGCAAAGCATTTCCAAAATTCCACCATACTAAAACGAAAAGAAAGCGACGTGTATGCGAGAAAAACACGTCCCAGCTCGCTTTCCGTCTCCAAAGTCCCCTTTCGCGAAACCTTTTGCTCCGATACCTCGCTGCCATGTACATACGAATTCCCTATATTGATTTTTACAACGTACAGCCACGTCGTAAAATTCGGCAAAGAATGTAAAGTAACGTGACGTTCGCCCTTTGCGCCCGACTGGGCACCGCGTTTCTACAGCACGCGTCATTGACGGTAGTAAGTTCAGCGAATTTAAATGGCATTCGATGCCGGCCCGCATAAAACAAATGCAAGAAGAGTCGCGTGGGGCTGTTATCCGTGTAAACATCGATACACGGGCTGCGAGTAAATTGCACGATAATGCACAATTGTAAAATACTACTATTACCATTAATTACAATCATTATCAGAATCTAACACAAAGCAGCTATTCAATAAATGCGGAAGATCTGAAAAGAAATTCAAAGATAGAAATATAAACTTCCTCCAAATGCGACTATAATATTGTTAAAAATCGCGAGTGGAATTCTTATTCGTCGAATTCGGTCGCTGGATTGCCGAAGAATTCTAAAACGTCAGAATAGATTTCCCTATTAAGAAAGTTGACAGCATTCTCTGAACTTCGATGGAAGACGTTCGTTTTATAGTCGACAGCCGATTGTTATTTAACCCCTCGGCTACTGTGGGCACCTATAGGCGCTTAGAAATTTTGCGTTTGTGACACATAGGGCGCCCATAGGCGCTTAGAAATTTTGCGTTCGTGACACGGAGGGCGCCTATGGGTGCTCGGCGTAGTTTAGCT
The DNA here is from genome assembly GCF_001483705.2 of Eufriesea mexicana. Lineage (NCBI taxonomy): Eukaryota > Metazoa > Arthropoda > Insecta > Hymenoptera > Apidae > Eufriesea > Eufriesea mexicana. The sequence goes on along the minus strand of NW_016908695.1, from coordinate 400,023 downwards.
TTCTGACACGGAGGGCGCCTAAGGACACTTAGAAATTTTGCGTTGTGACACGGAGGGCACCTATGGACGCTTAGAAATTTTGCGTTTGTGACACGGAGGGCATATATGGACGCTTAGAAATTTTGCGTTTGTGACACGAAGGGCGCCTATGGGCGCTCTGCGTAGTTTAGCTTTCTGACACGGAGGGTGCCAATAGGCGCTTAGAAATTTTGCGTTTGTGACACCCACCATCGCCCATAGACGCTTAGAAATTTTGCGTTTGTGACACGGAGGGCACATATGGACGCTTAGAAATTTTGGGTTTGTGACACGGAGGGCATATATGGACGCTTAGAAATTTTGCGTTTGTGACACGGAGGGCATATATGGACGCTTAGAAATTTTGCGTTTGTGACACGGAGGGTGCCAATAGGCGCTTAGAAATTTTGCGTTTGTGACACCCTCCATCGCCCATAGACGCTTAGAAATTTTGCGTTTGTGACACGGAGGGCACATATGGACGCTTAGAAATTTTGCGTTTGTGACACGGAGGGCATATATGGACGCTTAGAAATTTTGCGTTTGTGACACGGAGGGTGTCAATAGGCGCTTAGAAATTTTGCCTTTGTGACACCCGCCATCGCCCATAGACGCTTAGAAATTTTGCGTTTGTGACACGGAGGGGTCCTATAGGCGCTTAGAAATTTTGCGTTTGTGACACGGAGGGCACATATGGACGCTTAGAAATTTTGCGTTTGTGACACGGAGGGCTCCTATAGGCGCTTAGAAATTTTGCGTTTGTAACACGAAGGTTGCCTATGGGCGCTCGGCGTAGTTTAGCTTTCTGACACGGAGGGCGCTTGTTTACGCAAAAATGGCGCACATCGTATCTCAATTCCTATCGTATGATACGGCCGCTGCGTATCAAAGTCTGCCGTAGTCAAGTGGTTAAATCGAACATTCTAGGAGGTGCTAGGTTGTTCTGCACTGAAGTTACGATCCGCTCTTCTTGGTCGAATACCGGGTGGATATGATCTCGTGACAATATCACAGACATCAAACTGAAAGAGACCAAACTGTAGCACAAAATCTAAAAATTAAGTCTCGCTAATGACCATGATGTCGATGGGACACTAAATTCGGAGGAAAAATAAAATGAAAGGAAAATAGGTATACATACTCACGAAAGTATTCAAACGTTGTACATAATTTGAGGGAGTACTCTAACTAAAAAATTCTGTTTTTAATGAACATATACAGGTATGCGAAGCATAACCAATTACGCATGCTCGAATCTTTTTTATTTGCAGATATCTCTTTAAGTAGGCAAAATACAATTACAACTACAAATACAATTACAATTCGGTCACCGGTTCTGTTTAAATGTAACTATATAATTTTTAATGCCTTGTTACCCTATACGAAAAATTTCTCGTTGAAACTTAATCGTTAATTTTACCCCATCAAAATCATTTTTTGTCAACAAGAAAATTACTCCAAGTGTAATTCATTATACTTTATACCTCGTACATAGTTTTATTAAAATCAGAATTTTTTGGGTTTGAGCATTCTTATGAAATATGGCGCTCGAATATTTTCGTCAGCGACTGTATGAAGTTAATAATTATAATTGTTTTACAATGTATTTCTTTATCTCTCCAATGCCTTTTGTCTCCCACTAAACATGTATGACATCTGTCTGTCTGTCTGTCTATCTCTGTCTCTGTCTACCTCTGTCTCTGTCTCTGCCTGTCTCTGTTTCTGTCTCTGCCTATCTCTGTTTCTGTCTCTGTCTGTCTTTGTCTGTTTCTGTCTGTCTCTGTCTGTCTCTGTCTCTGTCTCTGCCTCTATCTCTGTCTGTCTCTGTCTCTGTCTCTGTCTCTGTCTCTATCTCTATCTCTGTCTCTGCCTGTCTCTGTCTCTGTCTCTGTCTCTGTCTGTCTGTCTCTTTCTCTCTCTCTCTCTCTCTCTCTCCTTTTATCTCTCCCTCTCCCTGTGTATTCTCTCTTTCTTTCCTTTTCTTTCTCTTTCTTTCTCTGACTGACACTTTCCCATAACAATCACCGAACATTCCGACCATAAAATTTTTCTCTCGCACACGAAACAAATATCTTTACACTACATATCAACATTCACGCCATCACTCGACCATCTCTCACTCGTGACACCAATTGTACACAGTTTTACTATGGTGAAGTGACTTTTGCGTTCTTCTTTATGGCCACACTGACTTAGAGAGACACTATGGCAAACAATTTCGTGATGATATGCGCAATATCATGCTATATCGAGTTTTCAACTGTCGATTACTCGAGCATCGATTGGCAAGACCTAGATGAACGCGAGTTTCTGGGTTAGCAGATTTATTTTTGAGTATTTGTGGGTTTATTAAGAATGGCTCATTGGCTGAATTATGTCACCGCGAATGGGGTTTCGAGGTATTTCGAAGGGATACTTTTGGTGGTTAAACCTTGTCACGGATGAGACATTTTGTTTGCCAGAATTATAGGAGAGTCATGACTTTTATTAACTCCTGATCCTTTTTCAATCTTTTCTCTAATAATATCATACTGTTTTAGGTGTTTTATTTTAGACATACTTAAAATAAGGGACAGTAGGGTGATAGAAACTAATTTAAATAAATTTTTTTAACTAACTATTTTAGTAATATATTTATAAATGTCAAATGTCAAAATTTTTAAGAGTATCTATGAATGAAATTTATATCAACTTAACTCCTGGTCATTTTTCAGTCTTTTTTCTAATAATACCATACTATTTTAGGTGTTTTATTTTAGACATACTTAAAATAAGGGACAGTAGGTTGATAGGAATTAATTTAAATAAATTTTTATAACTAACTATTTTAATAATATGTTTAATAATATCAAGTGTGGTTTCAAAATTTTTAGGAGTATCTATGAATGAAATTTATATCAAGTTATAGTCGATAAAGGAGTTCAAAGGAGTTTTAATATATAGGATGCCCGTTTTAAATATCTATGTCCATGTAATTATTTTTAATTAAATATCAGAATTGCAGAAAAATCTTTCAAATGACAGTTATATAGTGTCATAATGAGAAACGTGTTACAGAAACGTGTCACAATGATAATTATTTAATTCTAAGAAAAAGCCTTATATAGTAATGTTTCTTTATTTATTATTTATGGATGATGACAGCAGGATGACTAGTAAATGCTCTCTTTACTATTAACTAAATTTTACATAGAAATAATTTTATTACATAATGTACTTGTATAAAATACATTTTGAACGACATCACTATGTTGTCATATTTATTATAGTTTTATTGGTTGAATTTACTATGCCATTGTATTATGATGTTCATGGAGGGCTGCACTCGTGCTTAATATCCTCACTTTGAAATCAATTATTCCAATTACTTCCAAAATTATTTAATTGTTGCTTTATACGTGTAAATATTAAGTATATTCTTCATTGATCATTAATAAATTGTACGCTAGATTTGACCTAGAGTTGACCTGTTACAAAAATAAATATTTGAAAGATGGTATATTAAAAACTTTTTACATTGTCACAAAATAGAGTGTGATATACAATGCTTTTTATTATTATTTAACCTAAACACCTTCGTTATGTTAAACAATACGAGAAAATGTTAATTACAAAAATTGTAAGATTTCAGAGAATACCTAGAATAAGTGGTATTTTTGCAATTGTAGGATATAGAGGCCATCTTTGTTTTTTCAAATAGAATTTATCATTTTTTTGTATTCGACTTCGATTCGAGAATGATATTTTGAGTATACAGGTATTAAAGTACACCTACACAGGTATTAAAGTACATGTGTCCTGAAATTGCCTTAAATATATTTTTGATCATTGACTTCGAAATACATATCCTCATTGACAAAGACATTGAAGCTTATATTAACGAGGAATAGTAAAAATTTGAAGTTGCGAATTGGAGAGGTATAAATATTTATGCGAATGTACTATATATAAATATGTTTCTGGAATTTTTCTGTTAGGATGCTATAAGACACTTTTAAGGATGATTGAAAGTGGTGTCGACATTCCGCTTTTAATTTATCGATTTATTTGGAAAAAGAGGAAAGGTGATTTTCATCCTTATGGGTGAAGCAGTAAGCACATAAATTTTTGTCCTTTCGAATAGTTCGGCACAGATCTAATGACATCGAATAACGGGTTTGTTTGTTTGGTATGAATCAAGAGTTACGGGAACATCCATTTAAAAAGAAAAATAATCGATAGTTACTGTACAAGGAAATCATTCTTTGGTTTGCCTGTTCGCCTGGTTTTAAATTCCTAGCATTTCATTTTTGGGTCACGTTAAAAATAGCCTAAAAATGGTTACAGCTCTAATGCTGAAATAGGACCATAAAGCAAATATTATTGAAATAAATACAGAATGTTATCCATTCCAATAAATTAATAAACTAATATTCAAATAATTAATTAATTAGAAAAGACAATATATCATCCACTTTATTCGATATTTTTATCTTGATTATTTAATTATTAGTATCTTTATTTAACAATTTTATTTTAATAATATAATTATTATTACTATCTTTAGAATATAAAGGAAAGTCTATATTTGGAAATAGAAAAATCTAAAAATTATCTAGTCATATAGGAAATAATATATTTTTAATTTATTATTTAATTATCTAATTTAGATACGAATTTTAGTTAAAAAATATAATAATTATTGTTATCTTATATATTAAGGCGATATGTTATTATTTTTATTTAATATATTTATTTTAACAATTTAATTATCATCATCCTCGCTCAAAAAAATACAGGGTGACCATTGAAAGTCTGATATCAAACAAAAATAACTTTTACAAATACGTGTTTTTTAATTTCCTTATTATTTTATTTGGGAATATAATTAGATTTTCCCAGTATTATGCGTGAAAAATAACATGCATCAAATGATCATGATCATTCTACTCGAAAATACAGGCTCTTTGCACCCTTCAATTTTTCCAGTGGCCACCCTGTATAAAATATACAAGACTTTAAAAGTCAGTAATCTTTTCTATCCATACATTTCCTGCTCCAAACATCTTTTCCATTAATTACAAACCAATCGCGTAAACAAAAGCATTAACACAAATGAAACCCTCCGAGTCCCATATCAGGATCCAGTTCATTCGAGTATCTTCAAAATACTAGGCAAGAACCTCACCCAGTTCCCCACTCCCAACCCTCGACGTGCAGCACCCCGAACTCCTACAATTTCACAACCGTGCCATTATAATCCCCCTCTCCACGATCCCGATCTCCAAGAACTTTGTTATAATCTGAATAAAACGAAGTTGATACCCTCCTACCTCCCTACAAAAAAGGGAAAAAAGAGGGGGAAAAAAGAACGAACGAGTCCAGCAGCATCGAGAAAAGACAGTGGAGTACACGAACAATTAGCATAGACATTATCATCATCGAGCCCCGATATTATCCGCAACGATCGTTGACCGACATTCGAAAAATAAACTCAGCGAGCGAGCGATCTATATACCCTTCGGACCAGGGGTAAATGCCCTATCGAAGTATTCAGCGCTTCGTACTATTAACCTCTTTTAGTTCCTTGTGTTCGTTCCATTGAAGAGTCCTCTCAGCGTCCTCCTGTTATAAAGGCTACTCGGAGGCTCGCGGAGTTTATTGGACGATTAAGCTCGTAAAACACACGGAACTTATTCGGACGTGGTAACTAACGAAACGATACTGTATTCGCGCGCGCGCGCGCAGTGACGGTTACGCAACCGGCCATTACCATTTTCATTGGAAAACTTGCGACATAGCAGGATTTATACATCGACAGGAGGATCGGTGGGCGCTCTGTACCTGTTTACGCTCCGAGTCGCGAGGACCGTGCTGTAAATCAAATTCCGGCGTCGCTTGGTCCGCGGGCATTGTTTGGTACCGGTATTTAAAGTGGATCCGGTAGGAGCGGGGCAGGTGCTGTTACGAGACGCGTTCGCACTTCTTTGAGCAGGTCGGATATTCTGCACTTTAGATCCCACGATAAAGTCGGTTTACTGTGGCTCATTGAGACGGCTATCGCCTCCCGATTGTTGATCTGTGTTCATCGGCGATCGTAAAACGGTCCCCGGCGAGCCCCATTCGAGTTCTCTGCCCGGCCAATGCGTTCGTTCCGCGAACGCCCGCGCGGCGGAGCCACCTATACCGCGCGCCTCCATCTTGCTTCTCGCGTTTTCACTCTAGCGCAACTTCTACGCGTTCTTTATTAACCCTTTGCACTCCGAATTATTTTTCAATTCGGTTACCAATAGTTCCCTACTGTTTTAAGTATTTTGTTCGAAATTTACTTCACAGGGCAATTCCTCGACTGCTACTTGCTTTAAAAAATTTTGTTTACTCGTTATATTAAATATAGCTCTCAAACATTGTTGCAATTGAAATAGTTACTAATTTTCTGTTCTCTTGTTTAGTAAATAAAGAATCGAAATATGTCGAGTGTAACTTCAGTGGTGAGCTTCAGTCACCATTTCATAAAATTTAGAAGATAGATATTAATTAATATATCAAATTTAATGAAATGTAACAGTATGCCAGGTATCGAAATCAAATAATTCTATAATTCTATTATTATACGGTTCTTAATTTACTGCTCAAAAAAGTATCGTCAGTTTTTTAACACAGAATCTTTGAATTTCTACTCTTCTTTAACCAAAAAATCGTCGAGTGCATAGGGTTGATCTGAAAGCCCAGTTCCCTGTCCCCTTTTTCGCAATCTTCTTTTATACGGTTC
>NW_016908695.1:353331-393243 GCF_001483705.2 Eufriesea mexicana | reverse complement strand
TTTATGACACGGGAATTTTTTCCCGGATATCTGGGAATATTGGGAATTACGGTTTGATGACTACGTCTAGGGGACTGACTGTAAGCTGATCTTTTTTCCGACAATTTTGCGCTGGTTTCTGTCAGTTCGATTCATCGATTCGATGTTTCGAGGTGTTGAGAATGTGGTTGTAGTGGGAAGATGGTAAATGGATAATGCAATTCTTATTTTTATTTTATTCTTATGTTATTTTGGATTTTTCTGTGGGACGGTTAACTTGTTTCGTGTTAAACTAAGTGGGGGATTAATAGAATTGATCTTGTTACAGAAGGATACTTGAAACATGTGATTTATCTATACCCAGTGTCCCGAATTTCAAGGGTTAATTATATTTCAAATAATAAAATAATAAATTATATTATTATATTGCAAAATAATTTTTATTACAAATTATATCACAAAATAATTAATTATATTTCAAAGCTATGAACAAAAATACGGAATTTTAATAGTTCATTTTGAAAGGACCATCATCATTAGTAATACGAGATCGATAACGATTAAAAATAGAATTTGTCACTGTACGAAGTTAATTTCTATTAATCTTTTATACTAGTTTGTTATAATAGTGTGTATTAATTATTACTGCATTGACATTTTTCTTCAAATATTTACAAATGTTAGTAGTTCTGATAGAAATTAACCCTTTACACTCGACGATTTTTTGGTTAAAGGAGAATAGGAGTTCGAAGACTTTTCATTATAAAGCTGGCGATATTTTTTTGAGCAGCTAATAAGAAATAGTATAATAATTGACACGTAGAATTGTTTGATTTCAATACCTCGCACACCGTTATATTATCTTAAATTTGATATATTAATTAATATCGATCTTCGAAATTTTATCAAATGGCGACTAAATTGGACCTCTCGAGTGCGAAGGGTTAATACTGGTAATTACAATGATCATGGATGATAAATATTGCTGATCTATTTCAGTATTGTATCGCAATAACAGCGTTTGTTATTATTTTCTTCCAATTTCGTACTTTCGGTTATAACCTTTTACTTTTACCATAGAATAAACAATCCTTGTTTGTATCTCATTCTTTTCTTGTTTAAACCCAAATACACCGACAGAGTTTGGTCCCTTAAATCTGGGACACCCTGTATAACACGGCGCAGAAGTCGTGTCAGTTTATTAAGCTGTGCTATATGGAAAGCGTACTTTAATATTATATTTCATATATCATATATTTATTTAATATATAATATAATATTTCAAGTATACTTTAAACTTGAGATTAATTTAAGACTCTTTTGACGCACGTGATGTGCGATGGAGTAACATGCAAAATGGAATTATTCATTGACAACCGGTCAGAAATGATGCAGTTAACCGGTTTTGATCATAATTTGGTTTTAGAACGTATGGACTCCTAATAATGTATGCAATGTATCAAGTAAAATATTAAAGTTCTGATTATTAAGATACATTACTATTTCCATCTGAGCGTCATTTAAAATTCTCTAAAATTGGAGAAGAAGACAGAAATGATTGTTTAAATAATTATTATTTTAAATTAAACTATATTATTACCGATTTAATTAATTGGATTGGTAGATAAAAATTTTAAGAATACTTTTGATAAAAATATTTGATAAAACATATTAATATTTAAAATTCTCTAACATTGAAGAAGAAGATAGAAATGATTGTTTAAATAATTATTATTTTAAATTATACTATATTATTACTGATTTAATTAGTTGGATTGGTAAATAACCAATTTTGAGAAAACTTTTGATAAAAATATTTGATAAAATATATTAATATTTAAAATTCTCTAAAATTGAAGAAGAAGACAGAAATGATCGTTTAAATAATTATTATTTTAAATTAAACTATATTATTACCGATTTAATTAATTGGATTGGTAGATAAAAATTTTAAGAATACTTTTGATAAAAATATTTGATCAATCTCATTAATGTTTTACATATTATTGAAATTTTGTATATCAGTATTCTGCGAAAGTATATTATAATTATAGTTAGCAAATTGGGTTATTGTTATAATAAGTTCAAGAAGGTGCTCGAGTATACGTGACAAGATATGTTACGATTGTGTTGATTTTAAAATGCGACCTGCTTTCAGATTTTATAGACGAAAGTTCAACTGCTTCGAAATTGTTAACTCTTTTCGATTGTATGTCATCTCTGACGTGACACTGCAATTTTACCGTGTAAGTCATATGTCATGTGGAACGTGACAAAAGCAAACAAATCGAAACGTGTTGATTGCCGTATGTACGAATATTTGCTTTTACTTACAAGTACCCCGTTTACAAATAGCGGGTCTCAAATTTTTGGAAACGTTCAGAGACGTATAGATTGTTTCAACAAATTTTGCATTTGTCAAATAAATATCGATTAACACTCCCTTTTAGCGGCAGGTTATACAAAGTTAGATGAGGATTAATATATGAATATTAATTTAATGATTATATCAGGTTGTTTATATAACTTCGTACACAAATTATAATATAAATGTTATAAATAAATTATAATTTATAAATATTCTACGAAATCTCTACGAATTAAAAATAAATTAATTAACATCAACGAATTCCTTTAGTTTTATTAATTGTTCTTGTTATGTATAATTCATACTTTTCCTTTTTTCTTAAAATTATGCAATTTTCGAAGTGCATAATAAAGGAAATTTGGAAGCTTTATTTTAAATTTCTTGAATTAAAGGAATATAAATACAGATACATCGAGACAACAGAAGTAATTAAAAAATAGTTATTTCAAAAAATCTTAAAAATCTCTATCACACTATTTTGTGATCTTCGTTTGAAATCCTTGAAAAATAGAAAAGGACAGGTGTATATGACTTGAGGAAACAAAAACGATTGGAAAATAATAAATTGTAAGAATTATTTCGTCCCAAAGTAGCTAATTTAAAACTATCATCGCAATTTAAGAAATTTCAAAAGGTTTTTTGACTTACCCTTTCCTACAATCTTCATTAAAAATTTTCTAAATCTCAGAAAACGTAAATACGAATATATTAAAAAGATCATGAATGATCAGAAAAAGAACGGTAGCAGTTGGTTCCAACCAAAGCTACCCAAAATTACCATCACAATCCAACAAATTTTAAGTGTCCTAATCTCGGATCTCCCTTAAACATCCTCTAAAACTCAGAAAACGTGAATACAAATACCTAAAAAATACACGAATGATCAGAAAAAGATCAATTACACTTCATCACATAATCCAACTATTTTCGAAAAGTGTTGTAATCTAGAATCTCCCTTATAAATCCTCTAAAACTCAGAAAACGTCAATATAAATACCTAAAAAATTCAAGAATGATCAGAAGAAGGTGAAATATACTTCACCACATAATCCAACAAATTTCGAAAATTGTTCTAATCTAGAAACTCCCTTAAAAATCCTCTAAAACTCAGAAAACCTTAATACAAATACCTAAAGAAGAAAAACACAAATGATCAGAGAAAGAACGATTGCACATCACACAGTCTAACAAATCTCAAAGAATCTTCTAACCTACTATCTAACAAATTAATTAAATTATCTAATAAATTAATTAGCATCAATTAGCAATTTTATTAATTGTTCTTGTAATATGTAGTTCATACTTTTGTTCTTTCCTAAAACTTTGCAGTTTTTGAAGTGTATATAAAAGAAATTTGAGAGCTTTGTTTCAAATTTTTTACACTTCATCACACAATCCAACAAATTTCAAAATTCTTCTAATCCAGAATCTCCCTTAAAAATCCTCTAAAATTCAAAACACCTTAATACAAATACCTAAAAAAGAAAAACACAAATGATCACAAAAAGATCCACTATAGATCATCGCACAATCCAACAAATTTCAAAAAATCCTCTAACCCAGAATCTTCACCCAAAATCTAAACTTCACTCTAAAACTAAACAAGCACAGGTACATTAACGAGTAACACGCGTTGAAACACGACTAAAAAGAAATTGGGAAGAGGGAAAGATTGGAAACAATTACTAGAATCTGAAAAGTCCTCCATCTGCCTCACCCCCGGGGCTGTTCATCGGAAATGCTGCGGGACCATAAGGAGCATAAACACAAATACATTAAGAAAACAAAAACGATCGGAAAAGAATAGAAGCGATTCCTCGAAGAGTCCTTTGCCGAGACTAAAGTTGGCTCTAGCCAACGGAGAGTTTCGCGGTTGGAAATGGACAGGTAGGATAAGAGAGATAGAGGCCTTGGAGTAAGAGGCAAAGGGGCTGGGACCAGCGGCGTTAGCGTAGCGTTAGAAAGTTCGTCTTGGTCGCTGTTTGCTCTAACGCCTTGGCGACTCGTCCGCGGTTATCCAAACGAACGGAAAGCCACTCACGAGAGCACCTGTGGAGCTTGGGCGTTGCTTTTGTTCTTTCAGCCTCTGTCTTCCTCCCTCTCTTTACCTCTAGAATCCCGGTGGCCCTCTGTTTCTACCTACCTGTTGTGTTACTTACGCCTCGCCGACCGATCATTCGGGACACGGGTCACTTTAAAGGGATTAGCACAATTTTCGACTTGAATTCCAGACGCCTAGAAGCCTAGTCATTCGTAGGCGAGTGAAAATTACGACGCGTCACGGTACCAATGTGAGAAAATAACAGGCCCGGACTGGGTTTCGAGAAAAGCCGGGATATAATTCGCTCGAGTTGCTGTGGGATGACTTACTAATTCTTGCATATTAGACTTTTCGTTTATGACGGCAGTTTCGGCCACGAAAACCTGGAGTATTTGCTTTTCGAGAAATTGCGTGTGGTATAATTCGTGATGCTTCGATTGCCTTCTTCAAGATTATTTATGCTAAAATTTGGAATATATCAATGCCTAAAATTCGTAATATGTCGGTACTTAGTGTAAAATGCGGAATTAATGTTTTAATTGCTTTTTGAAAAATTATATGTAATAACATTCGTAATATATCGATATGACGTGTGACATGTGTGATATATATATGTAGGTAGTATTTTGATTGTTTTTGAGAAATTATTTATAATGAAATTCGTAATATATCGATGTGACATGTGACTTGTGTGACATATATATATATAGATAGTTTGATTGCTTTTTGAGAAATTATCTATGAAGAAATTCGTAATATATCGATACCTTGTGTAACATATGGAATTAGTGTTTCAATTGTTTTTTGAAAAATTATCTATGAAGAAATTCGTAATATATCGATACTTCGTGTAACATATGAAATTAGTGTTCCGATTGTTTTTTGAGAAATTGTCTATGGTAAAATTCGTAATATATCGATACTTCGTGTAACATATGAAATTAGTGTTCCGATTGTTTTTTGAGAAATTGTCTATGATAAAATTCGTAATATATCGATACTTCGTGTAACATATGAAATTAGTGTTCCGATTGTTCTTTGAGAAATTGTCTATGGTAAAATTCGTAATATATCGATACTTTGTGTAACATATGGAATTAGTGTTTCGATTGCTTTTTTTTTTAAATTATCTATGAAGAAATTCGTAATATATCGATACTTCGTGTAACATATGGAATTAGTGTTTCGATTGTTTTTTGAAAAATTATCTAAAACAAAATTCGTAATATATCGATACCTTGTATAACATATATATTTAGGTAGTGTTTTAATTATTTTTTGAGAAATTATCTATGAAGAAATTCGTAATATATCGATACTACGTGTGAAATATGTAATTAAAATTTATATACAACGTGTTTAAACTAGAATAAGTTGATTAATAATAAATAATTTTTCGAATAGAATAAATAATGCGAATTAGTGACAATATTGCATATTTCTGTGAGTATTTTTTTAATAGTGGAAAACATTTGTGTAAATATTTAAAGAAGTATCGATTCAATGTGTTTATGTATAAAATGAAGTATATGGGTTATAAAATTGAGACTTTCGAAATTTTTGGAAATATTGCAATTACATTTGCAATCTTTTTTCGTGGACGTATAATTGGTATTGATAAGTGTTATGAAGGATAACACTTGAGATATTGATACTTGAAGAAGAAAAGTGTAAAGTGATTTCTAATCAATAAGGGTATCTTTATCGTCTTTATCGGAATCATTGATAACTGAAATGAATTATAAAAAACATTGATCTTGTAAAGAATTTTTAATTTTCGTTTATTCTTATGGAACAAGTTATTACGATAGTATTATATAAAAGGAAAATAGATATTGTTATAATTCTTGGGAAAAACGATATAAACGGTTATATAAACTTTCAAATTCATTTACTAGTTTCCAACGTATCCTAATAATCAATTCTAAACAAAATTTCCAGAAACAAACGTTTAAAGATATTTCTTAAATGTATTTAAAGATATTCATCTTACTTTAACTTTTGCTACAAAATTCCAATTAATGTTGAAGTTATAATATTAAGCGAAAAACAAAATGAGTATTTCCAAACCTTTTATTGCTACGAGTTAAACAATGAATTGCTACAAGAATTTAAGCACAATGCTTCAATCTTATCTATAATGAAATATACTTTTATATTTATTCATTATATATTTATTATATATTATACAAAATTTTATTGTATAAATAACAATTTATCTTCATCGTATCACTTCGATTAATATTATTCACATTATGAAAATAGCCTATGTCACTTATGTTTCGCTTTGAAATACCAAAAGTTCAGAGCATCAAGTGCGTTATAAATTAAATAATAAAATTACTATAAGGATTTAAGCACAATGCTTCAATCTTACCTATAATGAAATATACTTTTATTTCATTGCAATGTAATTAGAATGCAACATAAAATAAGCGATAAAATTATTCATTTAAAATTTTTTCCTAGGACTACTTGCGTAACTATTAGTATTAATGGATATCAATAGATATAGTTATACAATTACAATTACTTCTTACGATAAATACTAATTGTAATTACAATTACAACTATACAACTACAATTAGTATTAACCCTTTGCACTCGACGACTTTTGGCTAGAGAAGAGTAGAAATTCAAAGATTCTCTACTAAAAAGCTGACGATACTTTTTCGAGCAGTAAATAAATAATCGTATAATAATAGAATTATAGAATTATTTGATTTCGATACCTCGCACACTGTTACATTGCATTAAATTTGATATATTAATTAATATCGATCTTCCGAATTTTATGAAACGGTGACTGAAGCTCACCTCTCGAGTGCAAAGGGTTACAAAAAAGAAGAATATATATATTTAAACAAAAAATAGAATTCTTCGTTTCGAATGACAAAGAAAGTCCAATTTTACACTCAGAATTATTTATCGAAAATGCAATTATTTCTCCACAAAATTGGTATTCCATTGGAATCGAGATCATTGCTGCTTCCTCATTCGCGGATACACACCAGTTTAGCCCGCGAATCACGGAAAACGCGCGTAATTAAGTTCCCCGGGAATAGACGCGCAACTCCTCGTAGCCTCTCACCCGAGCAAATTACCTGAACAGCCGCGCGGAGCGCTGCGGTCGCGGGGGATTTCCTTATCGTCGTTATTGAAACTCGACGGAACACCGTCTACTAGAAACTTGGTCAAGATCCCGTTGAAAAGTGGGTCGAGTCGGAGCGGTTATCCGTTGGACTCGTGCTAATTGAACGAACCCATACGTAACCGGGGTACACGCGTTCCTCGTGGATCCGTGAACGAAAAACCAACAGCGATCCTCCATCGCGGTGACTTTTCTCCTGCAACTTCTCGACCGAGACGAAGTTATAAATTTGTCCCCTGGGAAAACAACTGGCAACAACTTCGGCTACGAGAGACGGGCCATCCCTCCTGCATCCTCATCCCTCATCCTCCTCAACTCGGCCCTCGGTTGCCACGGGCCTGGGACTCCGTAAATGCATCCATGCACACGTATTTTATGGCCAGCTTTCTCGGCTCTCTGTCTCTCTCTCTCTACCCATCGCTGTTCTCGCCCCTCTGACTCCTTTTTCCTTGTAAATGCATCCATGCACACGTATTTTATGGCCAGCTTTCTCGGCTCTCTGTCTCTCTCTCTCTCTCTACCCATCGCTGTTCTCGCCCCTCTGACTTCTTTTTCCATCGTGGTAGCTGCAACGATACCAGCCCGGCTATCAGCCCGGCAATGCGAGCACCGTGGCACGTCGGGTACGGGATATTTTCCTTGGATAGATTCTTTTTGAAAATACTTAAAACTTGGACGATTTGTCGTGCCCCCCGTGTTCGAGTGGAACTCGATAAAGCGCCTAGAGGATCCGTCGCGGTCGCGTTGCAACGTCGGGACGAAGCAGGACGGATGCAGGAAGGGTACACGGGCAAGAACGAGGTGGCCAATCGATGCAGAGCCGGTGTAGGAGATAAAGAAAAAAGACAGCTGACGAGGAAAGCGGGGGCGTGTGGAAAGGAGTGAAAGGAGAGAAAGAGGGAGAGATGGTGGATGATTCGTGGAACGGGATAGACGACAGGCGGAGGTCGATGGGTGGGAGCGAGATGGTGGAAGTGGAAGAACTTAATCACATAAAATCCTTAAAGTTCGCCCTGGTGCGACGCGATGCACTTTGATCGCAGAATTTATGTCCGGGGTGCAATGTACCGCCATTATATTCTCTGCTCGTCGGTGCGTGCCGTGGAAAAATTCATCGCGGAGACGCAGAGGCGGATTCGGTTCCCCCCATTGATCGGCGCGGTAGGTTGGGACACGAGGAGAGAGTTGTTTCCTCTCTTCGCTCGTCATAAGAAAATATTATTCTTCCAAGAAAAAGTCGCTGCCACGCCGACCAAAGATTCCAGGCTACCGCTCGAGCCGAGTGGCTTTTCACTTGGATTTCCTGCAAAACGAAAAGGTCACTAAACTCCTCTCCGACGACGCGACGATAATTAGGCTACCGGTGCCCCCTCGCGTCAATTACTGCCACGGACACTCCGCTTTTGGCACGATCTCCGTGAAAACACGTTGACGACTCCCGTTTGGAAACATTCGGACGCTGGGTCTAGCTTTTCCTTTGTCGCACGAATTAATACGAATTTTAGAGAACAACCTCCTCAGTTAGATTAATTTGTTAGACTGTTGAGTCCGGTGGTATGTGAACTAAGTATTTTTTAGGATTTTACTCTAAATTACGCGGGTTTTATGGAAGGTAAAAAGTTTAGGGCGATATTGGTGATTCCGAGTTTCATTGACACTAAACTTGTCACGACCGGTGGAACGACCGGTGGTTGCAGAAACGAATGAAGAACCTTATCACTAGGTTCACGGACGCTATCCTTATAGCTCTTTCTAAGAACTCCTGTCAAATTGTCAGGAAAAAGAAATTACGTGCCTTCTTCTTTAATGATTAATTTAATTTATAAACAATTATATATTATATTAAAGGTCTTAATATAAGTTAGCTAAAGCTGGTGCAATCGTATATTTGGAGCAACTCTTCTGTCAAATTGACGGGTTCTGTAAATCTAGCGTTAACCCTTTACACTCGACGATTTTTTGGCTAGAGAAAAGTAGAAATTCGCAGATTCTCTACTAAACAACGATACTTTTTTGAGCAGTAAATAAAGAATTGTGTAATAATAGAATTGTAGAATTATTTGATTTCGATACACACTGCTACATTACATTAAATTTGATATATTAATTAATATCGAGCTTCCAAATTTTATGAAATGGTGACTGAGGCTCGCCTCTCGAGTGCAAAGGGTTAATAAAAGTAGACTATGTGGAGATATTGGAAAATTGATACGTACCGGAAGAAAATTTACGAAATCGTGTGATTAGAGAGATAGTGTAAAATGCAGAAGTTTGGAAACGTTTAGGTTGTGTTAGATTTAGTATTAAAGCTATCCTTAGTAGTGATAAATGGTACATTGTGATTATTGAACAATTGATATGATAGTTGGCATTAACACTAGGACTACCGATGTTTAATGAGCAGCTGACTATAACGTGCACAGGTTATAGTAATTTTAGAGATACGATGAATATGATTGAATATATAGATTATAGTTCTTTCTTAATACGAGTTGATACCAATTTTATTCTTAAAGCAGGTATATGTGTTCGGTGATTGCAGAAAGGAAAATTTTGGGAACAGTTATTTTGACTGGGTTGGTAGTTCTAGTGTTAATGAAGAAACAAGTGACGAAACATTAAAGTTGCTAGAATCGTATTTACATTGTTCTCGATACCACGAAATAAGAAAAAGGAGGAACGTATATCTAGACTCGTAAACAGTTGAGATCTTGCAACAGTAACATCAGGCCCCCCAGAACATGAATTACGCATATTAAATTGTATTTAAGTATTTAAGTACACTATTTCTACATATATGTAAATATTTAATAACCAGTAACAAATTACAACAAGATATTTATATGGATGTATATTTTTTAGAAAACAGGTAAAGTTATGGGGTTCTGATAAAAATTTATTTCGTTATTAGATAATTCTTAAAATATTGTGTTTAATGTATATTTTTTACGTGAGTGCATAATTTATTAGAAAAATAGGGAATACATCAAAAAATTAAACACGAATGTCAGTTTTATAAATATTTTAAACGAACATAAATTGGGAAGATATAAATATCGATGGATTAAAGAAAATTTTGATAAAATGTTGGTGCAAATTTAAATTGGGCTTCTGAATATAATTATAACGTTATATGACGTAGAGAAAGATAATGGGTTTGGAAAAATATTTCATTTAATACCTGTCTGACAGAAATTCAATTGTGCATGTATAGCGTTATGTAACATATGTATAGGACTACATGTTTAAGAAGAAGTCATTGTGATATATTGTAATCTAAATTACAACAAATTATTTTCTTTGTGTATATGTTGCATATTGTAACATGCATTTAGTGACAAAGGTTGAAAAATAATCATTTGCGAATTTTAATATATTCTTTAGTTTCTGAGACAAGTACGCATTAAACTAAAAAAGTCAGATTGTTTCCAAATATCTTATATGAAAACCAATTTTTAATTTTCTTCTCGATATCTCAGGAGATGGAGAATATAAATCACTCGAAAATTCGCAAATCGTTCAACTTTTGTCAATAAATCTATATTCGAACAAAGATTCACTGTCTAATAATCCACGCAAATTTAAATATACCCTTATCTAAAAAAATATTATTTTCTCACCATAATTTATTTATTATTCTATAAATAAATAAATCTATATTCGTATAAAGATTCATGACCTAATAATCCACGCAAATTTAAATATACCCTTATTTAAAAAAGTATTATTTTCTCACCATAATTTATTTATTATTCTATAAATAAATAAATCTATATTCGTATAAAGATTCACTGCCTAATAATCCACGCAAATTTAAAAACGGCCTTATCTAAAAAAAATATTATTTTCTCACAATAATTTATTTATTATTTTATAAATAAATAAATCTATATTCGTATAAAGATTCACTGCCTAATAATCCACGCAAATTTAAATATACCCTTATCTAAAAAAATATTATTTTCTCACCACAATTTACTTATTATTATATAAATAAATTTTCCTCCGCGCATCTTCGAATTTCGACACGTTAAACGCGAAAGACGCTAGGAAATAATTGCACAAGACCCGGAATCAAAGCGGCCAAATCGAGATGGTCGGTGCGACAATTAAACCATTACTTTGCCTCTCCATCAGCCGGAACCGCCGGTTAATTATTCACTCGGAGTAGATAACAGGACCGTACTCAAAGGAAGCAATTACACGTAGATCTCGAGTCTGCCGAAAGCCATCGCGACCGTTTTCGAGCTGACTTCAAAAGAAGCTTTACGAGGTGATCAAGAAGTTCTTACGATTAGAGCGTACGTGGAAATTCGAGCGGAATCGAAGCGTGCCGGTGAATCGAATGAGCTGCTTCCGGGAGAGGATCGCATCGACAGCACATAGATACGGATAACGTCCGCTGTAAAGACCGCTCGTCCCGACTTTTTACGAGCAGCTGCTAAAGTCAGCAAAGACAATGAAAACATCTCGGTAAATCAGGAGAGAAGACCGGTAAGGAGATTAGTAGAGCTTACAAGGCATTACGGAGAGACGAGGCGGAAGGAGGCAGGCCGCAGTCATCTCGACTTGGAAGCTGGCTGATCTCGCTTTCTTTTTCCACCTCCTGTTTCACTCTGCTCGTCATCGGTGCTCTTGGCACTTCCACCTCTCCTTTCTCCTCTTTCTCCTCTTTCTTCTCGCATCCTGCCTTCCGTCTCTTCCACGAGACCTGCGAGCGCCGGAGTTAACCACCCGTGAAGCGGCACAATATATCTCGCAGATAATTCGCTTGTTAGGGTCGTACGCCTTTACATTAATCCATCTGCTCGCAGTCTTCCCTCGCGACCGCCTCTTTTGCGCGTGACCACGACGACGCGGTCCTTTGCCGCGTTCTACTCGCCAACGAAAAATTACCATCTCAATTTAGCCAAGCCATCCGCGATTCCGCTCTTTGCCATTCCGCCACTTCTTTTCCGCCATGATTTCATGAAACATTACGCCGGTGTAAGGACGCGTCGCGTTCCGCGCATGCGCCGTTCGCGACTCGCGCGCCCTGGCGGCCGCTGCGGGAAATACTGGCTGCGATCCAAGCAAGCTGCATCTCTTCGAAGTCTTTCATTGGATATTTAAAATGTAATTAGCGCGGCAGGTTTTTTCCCAGTAAATTGCGTTCTTCTGTCCAGTGATCGTTGCGGGTCATTAGGTCGAGGAATCGAGTGCACGTGAATTTTCTTTGTCAATTTGTTTAATTTAATAAAGCAATGGTATTAGGTTGGCAACTAAGTGATTGCGGTTTTTAAATAAGAAGGGAAATACAAAGTTGTTTAGTGAATCTCAGATTTTGGTGTCGTCTGGGCTGGTTCATCTTGCATCACCCACGATCTTTTCCGATTAACGTTGTTATAAACTATCCACTTTTCGTTGCCAGTTATCAGTCGTTTCAGAAATCGATCAATTTCGTTGCGTTTCAGAAGCGAATCGCAGATGCTAATGTGTCGCGTCAAATGAATTTCCTTAAGCTGATCGAGTTTCTTGACATTGCCAAGCCGTTTTAATTTTTTTTTAATGCATGTACGCGATACATTGAGCTTCTCTGCAATCTCACGTGTCGTGCTATGACGATCTGAATCGATAATGGTCTCGATATGGGTCTCATCAACTTCAACTGGACGGCCAGATTGTTGCGCACTTTTCAGTGAAAAATCACCAGAATGAAATTTGGCAAACCAATTTTGACACTGTCTTTCTTTCAAGGCTTCATTCCCATTTACGGCACATAACTTCTTGCGTGCTTGCGATGCGTTCTTGCCTTTTCGGAAATAAAACAGTAAAATATGTCCGAAATGAGCGTCTTGTTCTTCCATCTTTAAATTGGGATAAAAACGAAACTAAATAACTAATCGATACAATTTTTCAACCAAATTAAAGGCGGAAGTCCAAACAACGAGAAAACAATATAAGTTAGGTGCCTTGAATATGTTGATAAAACAAAAGAATGTACAAAATCCGTCTATTGACAAAATCCGCAATCACTTAGTTGCCAATCCAATAGTTGCTGTTGTTAACATCGCGATAAATTGTGAGGATGCGAATAGCAATTTTTTAAGATATTGGGATAAACAGTGGGATATTGTGAGTAATTATGTATGTGACACAAGATTTTCCTGATGTTTGTATTGGTAATTGTTTTAGGTATTAATGAATGTACTGTATTATGGTTATTTTATTCGTTCATAATGATCCGCGATAATGAACCGTGTAGCGTTTCTGAATTAGTTTGGATAACCATGTTAAATTATTGAAATTTATTAAAGTATCAAAGAACTGTTTTATTTTTATTAAAATGTAAAATTTGGATAGTGATATAACATTGTAGACATTTTTAAACTCTTGCGTTTCGGTAAATTGGAAAATTAATTATGAAGATGGTTTTACATTATTGTAGATAGATTTGCCACGAAATAAGTTATTTCAGATTTCTCTTAGACTCTTTAGATCACTTTCATACTTACCAATATAGTGATGACTAGTATTGTACAAAATAGTACACGTATCAAAAATTCTTGAAAATGGTACTGTCAAATACAGTACAAGTATATGAACAATTCTTAAAATTACTATAATATATTTTTCTATTACAATTTCATATTTTTACAAAGGTTTAATTTGCATGCAACTTCTTTCTAATGAAATACACTGGAGAAGAGAAAATACATCTTACTTATCTATCAACACTAACATTCGATCAAATTCCACAACTTTATCGAAAATACAAAATTTATTCTAATTCAATTTTCCCAATGGACGATAATAATTAATACACTGTCCTATTCAATCAATCCTATTTATGAAAAAGAGATCTACTAACCTATAACTTCTTTTCACTAAACCATCAACAAAATATCATACGTTTAATATTTTATTAAGAATACATCTAATACAATTTACATCTAGTACATTGTTAAACCATTTGCATCCAAGCGCGGAATATTCCGCGAGCCACGACAGTCGTCTATCACCGAGCGCGGAATAATCCGCGAGCTGACTTTTTCCATTACCAGTTGCTGAATATTCTTCATATGCCACAGATCACGTTTGATCCCTTTTGTGAGCATCTCATCTACGTCGGTTCATTATATTCTTAACAAGTTTTACTTTTGTCGTGAAAATCCTTTTAACTGCTATTATGAGTAGGTGCTGATACGCGCGCGGTGATACGGGCTTGTCGTCAGTTGCACGTCGCTGATGCCTGAACACGACACCTTAAGTAGAGCCATGATGCAAATGGATTAAAAATAAAATATTTTTCCAAAATTTACACAATTACAAACTGCAAATTTAACACTAGAACTACCGACCCAGTCAAAATGACTGGTTCCAGAATTTTCCTTTCTGCAATCTCGAACACATACACCTGCTTTAACACGTTGACTGCCATGGGGGTCACAGGTGACCGGCACTCAACTTGGCGGTGGCACCACGGGGGCCACCGGTGACCGGCGACGCGACCGTTAGTAAAAATACATAATTAGAGTAAATATCGATACTGATAAATTTTTAAATAGTACCATTGTTACTATAATGATTCGAAGAAATTAATGCCATACAGAACATGCAAAAATAATTTTATTTATACAAAGAAAAGGTGAACCAAAACAGTCGGCGCAATATGTCGCCACTTTTCTAGTGCAATTCTTTGCTCTCATTCTTCCTAGCTGATTTGAATCATTTTCATAGCACACTTTGCAAAATCGCCTTACATTTCGCACACTTCCAGGTTTCTTTTTAAATTCGTGACGACGTTTTTTCTGTACGTAATTGCTCGATGAAATGCAATCTTCGTGATCGGAACATTTCACTAAATACATCGCTAACTTCATCCTAAAATCGGGAATTGAAATATTTTTTCGAGTTGCTTTTTAAACAATTGATAATGGCAAAAATGGTCTACAGCGCCTCGGGGGTCACCGGTGACCTCCACCACGAAAAATACATTAAACGCGATTATACAACTCACCTTATCTGCTGTAAATAAAATTTCAACATAATATGTATCGCATAATAAAATATTCATGTTGGCGCCATGGGCAAACCACGTAAAATGCGCGTGGCAGTCAACGTGTTAAGAATAAAATTGGTATCAACTCGTATTAAGAAAGAACTGTAATCAATATATTCGCTCATATTCATCGTATCGCTGAAATTACTATAATCTGTGCACGTTATAGTTAGGTCCCCATTGAAAATCGGTAGTTCCAGTATTAATATAAATAGAGATCTCTTGTCTTCCACTAGCTTTAAAATTCTCATTCCGATTTACTCCGTTCGCCATCTTGGCTCACAGACCCATTTCTGGATCGACGAATAACTTCAAAATTCGAAACAATCAGCATATTTCACGAACACATGGGCGTTTCGAAATGGCTCGTTAGCCCGTTGCTGCGACTAGCGTTAAATTCGAGGACCTACGAGATCGTTTGCGTTTGTCAAGCATGTTCAGCGGGACTCACTGTTACGGGTATACCTACGTGAGCGAAACGAGGAGACGCTTTAAGGCCCTATGGTAACTCGGAACGGTGTGCTCGGCACTTGTCGTCGTGTCGATGCTCGCGATACCACCGACCGCCTGTCACTCCGCCTCGATTGATCGGTTCTCGCTTCGCGTCTTGATCTCGCCTCCTTCGACCGCCCCTTCTCGCTTCTTCGATGCTCTATCTTTCGTAAGAAACATTCTCCTCTCGTCTTCATCGGACTTGTCCTCTTTATCGTCGTTTCGCTTACACGCGTATGCTTCTCGCACCCTACATGCCCATCGATTCACTAATTTGATATACGAGAACCGCTTTAACTCCGGAACGATCAATTTCGGTTCAACAATGTAATTATAACTTTCAGCATACTTTATAATACTACCACAGAGAGCTGACACGAATCGACTTTCACTGCTTGCACGTTTACTGCCGACTACGAGATTTCTAATTACTTTAAATGACATTTTAGTAATATATATGCAACCAAATGTTAATAGATTTTTTAAATTTCGTGTTTTCTTTGAAATAAAATTTTTGGTATGTCTGTACCTTCAATTTTGTGGGATGCTGAGTCCATATTAGGGATTCTGGTTTTAAATGAGGATTAAAGATACACGTGTGCTGCTGTGTTACAAGTTTAGGTTTGTTGCAATTGGTGACAGCATAAGTGTGGAGACGTTTGAGTTAGGAATTATTGGAAAAGATAAACGATTTTTTCATTTGCAAATTTTAGTAAATGACATTTTAGTAATATATCTGCAACCAAATGTTATTAGATTTTTAAATTCTGTGTTTTCCTTGAAATAAAATTTTTGGTATGTCTGTATCCCCAATTTTGTGGGATGCTGACTCCATACTAGGGATTCTGGCTTTAAATGAGTATTACAGATACACATGTACTGTTGCGCTACACGTTTAGAGTGGTTGCAATTGATCACAGAATAAGTTTGGAAACGTTTGAGTTAGGAATTATTAGAGAAGTGAACGATTTTTTCAGATTTGAATTATTATAAATGCCATTTTAGTACCATATTTGCAACCAAATGTTATTAAATTTTTTAAATTGCATGTTTTCTTTGAAATAAAATCATTGGTATATCTTTACCTTCAATTTTATGGGATGCTGACTTCATACTAGGGCTCCTGGTTTTAAATGAGTATTAAAGATACACGTGTGCTGCTGTGTTACAAGTTTAGGTTTGTTGCAATTGGTGACAGCATAAGTTTGGAGACGTTTGAGTTAGGAATTATTAGAGAAGTGAACGATATTTTCAGTTTTAAATTACTAAATGTGATATTAATACTCTATCTGCCTCTAAATGTTATACAATTTTAAAAAATTTCATATCTTTTTTAAAATAAAATCTTGGCACCTAGAGCAAGATGCTCTAAATTTGACAGATAGTGAATATATTATTTATTATATAATATAATATACCTTCAATTTTATGAAATGCTGGCTCCATACTAGAGTTCCCGATTTTAACACCAGTACTTCCAAACAAGTCCAAAAGACTAGTGTCAGAATTTTCCTTTTTACAATTACTAAAAGCATATGCCTGCTTTTAAAAAATTATCTATAACACGACTCGTATTGTGATAGAACTGTAATTAATATATTTACCTATCTTCATCGTGCCACTAAAATTACTATTATTTATGCCCGCTGTGTTTAGGTACCCATTAACATCGATAGTTGTTTAACGTGTACTGAAGGTACACGTGTACACGTATAGTTAACCCATTGCACTACAACGACGAGCCTAACTCGTCAGGAATTCTCCAAACTACGACGAATCTAACTCGTCAAATCTCACGATTCTAAGCTGTACTAATCACCCGATCTTAATTACATCTCACGCGTTTTAACATGCACAAAGTTCGAAGAATTTCTAAAATTTTTATCCAACTTTATCGTGAATGGAACAGATATAATTTTCATAATTAAATCCTAGTCCAGGGGGTTAACCCTTTACATTCGGCGATTTTTTCGTTAAAGAAAAATAGCTATTCGGAGACTTTCTGCCATAAAGTCAACGATATTTTTAAAACGGCAAATAAGAAATCGTATGCAAATTAGGACGTGGAATTATTTTGCTTCGATATTCCACGCATCGTTGGGTAATTGTAAATTTGATATATTAATTAACATTCATATTTAGAATCTGATTAAATGGCGACTGAGAGGCACCTCTCGAATGCAAAGGGTTAATATATCCGTGTATTAATTCGTGTACGTCCTAATACACTTGTACAGAGGTACTGAAATACACTAGAATATTTGGGTATGTACCATTCATTCATAAGAAAGTACAGTTTTGTTTATAGCTGTCCGTGAGACAGTGACTTCACTGACGTAAACAAAATTGTACCCTAGTACCTTAAGAAGTATACAAGTGTACGTATATTTCAGTGCCAGTGTACCCGTCCAGGCTTGTGTTAATAAGTACACGGATTAATATATGGATATTTTAATTACACGTGTACACGTGTACCTAATGTACAATGAAAAATAGGGATCCTTACTCCATACTACCACTGTGTATACTTTATAATGTTTGACGTAATGGTAACGGTTCCTGGCTACACTGTGTCGCCTGAGAGTGTGTCTTAATTATATCCAGACGCGCACTTCTAGGGCAGGATCTGGTTTATCAGATTGTAGGAAGATGTATCGGTTTTAATATCGAATACGCGGGTAGAAAGTGTTTGCGTTTATTTATATCGTAGTTTGGACTTGTTTATTTGGGATGAGGCTGGAAGCAATGTGGTTGTTGGAAACCAGGTATGAGGTACGTGTATGACTGTGTATTTCAAAAAGGGAGGTTCATAGGGTAGTATTTGAGTTTGTCGCCCTTCAAAACAGTTGCAATTGGGAAAAAATCAAGCATCAAGTGAGTGCTTTGGTACTAAAAAATTTAGAGGCTCAAAAAATGGCGTTAATCATCATTTAATCTATTAATGTTCTATACAGATTCATCAATTATTGTTGATCTATGTATTTGGTAATTTTGAATACGTAATATGTTATTTAGAAAATTATTATTTAAAATGTATATTATAATATATATAATGATACTATACAATGTAGTTTATACTATTAGTAAAATAGTAAACCCTTAATATTTTTAGAAAATATAAATTATTATAATAGTTAATATTATGCACAATTTAACTTTAAATACAGAGAAAAATAAATCTTTGTAATTATTATTTTACTGTAGTTATTTTATTATATGTTATGCTATTATTTTAATATTACGATTTTTATTTTAAATATACGGTATATTATTTTTATAGGCATTGTGAATATCTATTTTTCAACGAATAAATTATTTTTTGATAATCACAGTTCAATATTAATAATATCACTTTAACATAATTATTTTATTATTTTATTACAGTATTTTATTATAGGGATTATGTTATTTGTTATGGTATCTTATTATAGATATTATGTGTATCTTTGTATAGTTACTATGAATATTTTACATCATTATTAGTAAGACAGTGAACCATTACTATTTTCAGAAAATATAAATTATAATAATTAAATTATAATTCAATTATAAATTATAATAATTGTGAATATTATACAAAATTTAGTTTTAAATACAGGTGAAAATAACTTTCTGTAATTGTTATTTTACTGTGGCTAATTTATTATTTGGTTACAGGTATTATTTTAATACTATGATTTTTACTTTAAATATTCGATATATTATTTTTATAGGCATTGTAAATATTTATTTTTTAACTAATAAATTATTTTTTGATAATCACTGTTTAATATTAATATTAATCATTTTAACATAATTATTTCATTATTTTATTACAGTATTTCATTATAGGGATTATTTTATTTGTTATGGTACTTTATTATAGATATTAAGTATATCTTTATATAGACTCAATGAATATTTTTTAGCAGAGAAAATACACTTTGATAATTGCTACTTAATATTAATACAAATTCATAATATAACATAAATTTGCATTAGATGATTCGTCTTTTCCAAATAAGTTTACTTCATCCCTTTACTAATACATTACATACGCACATGCTGAATAAATTAAACAAACACATTACTTACATATAAATACACACACATAATTAAATAACACATATAGTAAATAAATTAAATTAAATTTTTCCATTTCCAAACTCAATCTCCACAATTCATCAGCTATATCGTTGAAGAGAAGTCGTAATGGGAAATACCAAGCCCTCTGATATTTATCAATGAAAACAGCATAAATATTTAATATTCTCGAGATTCAACGTAAACTTGGACTTCTCGCTTCATAAACCACAGCTACACCCAAGTTAATTGCAACGCATTATGAGATGCGATTCGGGAATGATCATAAGTCGATATTATACCATTAATAATCGCATTCGTTTTATTCGGGTCGTGGTGTTGCACCTGCACATACATATTATATCGCTTCCGATCTGTGCTCCTAGTACACGGGTAATATGCAGACGGGAGAATGCGACAACTCGTTTGGATTATCGAGTAGTATAGGACGTTAGTGACAAAACCGTAAAGTGTCGGCGAAGGGAGCCATTTTATGGCGATACCATGTAGGGGCAGCCGACGACAAGTAATCTTTAAATGATCGCGCTTGGATGTCACGGTGTTGATACATTACGAGGGTCTTAAATTTACGCAATTCTCGCGGTAGTTACGTCGATCCGATAGTTGAAAAGGGATAGTAACAATTGTAGTCTGATACAGAATGAGTTTATATGTTAATAAAAATTATAAGCAAAGGTTGCAGAGAAAAATTGTAATATTTAAAAGGATAGAATTGAAATAGAAATTTGGTAATTTAAAATAATTATTTTCATATAATTTGTTAACCAGATATGTGAGTAAATGGATAAACTGATGAGAATATTTATTGAACACAATAACAGCACAACATTAATTATAACTAAAACTCATAAAATAAATTCGTTTTTAATTGTGATATAATTTCTTGAGGACTTTTTCACACACAGCGTCTATTTGTAATGACTGTCATTCACCTACTGATTGTTTTTCGCGAATATCTGTCATACCCGTCACACACACATTCTTCCACACAATCATTCCTCACACTCATACCACTCATTCTATGACAACCACTATTACAAGATAAAGCCTATATGCCTTTTAAAAGGATATTTTATGTGGAATATTGTTAAGTAATTTGTAATTTATCAATTTTCCAGATAGTTGACAGTCGATGATCTATGTATTAAGTTTACGAATTATGATAGATAAAATAATTTACTTATTTTTATGTAAAAAGATAGGAATTTAAGAAATTCAAAACAAAGTATCGTGTTATATATTGGAATGAAGGGTTCTGACATATCTGAATTACTATATGGAATGTAAGGAGCTTTATTATTTTATGCAGAGAAAAATTGTAACATTTAAAGAGAAAGTATTGAAATAGAAGTTTGGTAATTTAATATAAATACTTTCGTATAATTTTTTAACTAGATAAAGCTTAAGTGCCTTAAGAGGATATTTTATGTGGAATATTCTTTTTCAAACTTAAGTAATTTGTAATTTATCAATTTTCCAGATTTCATTCTATTAAGTTTACGAATTATGATAGATAAAGTAATTAATTTATTTTTGTGTAAAAAGATAGGAATTTAAGAAATTCAAAACAAAGTATCGTGTTATATATTGGAATGAAGGGTTGTGACTTATCTGAATTACTATATGGAATGTAAGGAGCTTTATTATTTTATGCAGAGAAAAATTATAACATTTAAAGAGAAAGTATTGAAATAGAAGTTTGGTAATTTAATATAAATATTTTCGTATAATTTTTTAACTAGATAAAGCTTAAATGCCTTAAGAGGATATTTTATGTGGAATATTCTTTTTCAAACTTAAGTAATTTGTAATTTATCAATTTTCCAGATTTCATTCTATTAAGTTTACGAATTATGATAGATAAAGTAATTAATTTATTTTTATGTAAAAAGATAGGAATTTAAGAAATTCAAAACAAAGTATCGTGTTATAGATTGGAATGAAGGGTTCTGACTTATCTGAGTTACTATATGGAATGTAAAGAGCTTTATCATTTCATGTCACGAGAACTTCTATCTTACTTTAACTCGTATAAATAGATTTTTTAAATTTTGTAGTAGACTATAGATTATGTATACATTTTTCACTGATTTGGAAAAAAGATTATATTTTTGCAATTTCGTATCAGTTTATCAGTAAAGCAATTTTTCTTTCATGCGGATATTAAATTACACGTAATGGTATGCCAAATGAGTTTTGTTCGACTGCATATTATAACAATTTTTAATAATTCGTAATAGAAAAATAACGTTCAAACTTATTAAAAATAATAGTTATTATATTTCCAATTTTATATGAGATATTTGAATTTAGTGCTGTGTGTTATATATTTTACAAAAAAATGGAAAATTCTTCATCATTAGTGTATATATGCTCTTACACTAATTTGATATTTAAATATTTAATCCAAATATCTAATTTAATATTTTAATTTGCATTCTAAAATTTTGAGTCTGATCTGGTACCATATTATATTAATTTGAAAACCTCAACTGTGTATCTTTTGCAACACAAAGCTTGGAAATCACTGTACCTGAAAAATGGCACCTTTTGTGAAATGTAACTATACGATCCCTTTGTTAAATTAATCGAATTAATCGAATGAATCACAAAAGTATTCAAATGTAACGTGTGATAATACCTAACAACACGATTAATTAAAAAATAAAAAGTTTCATTATAGCGTTGATCCATTTTCCATTACTATGACAGCCTTAAGTTCGATTAATTCTGTTTATAGTTATTAATCTATTCATATTTTTCTTGTTGGTTCAAATGTTTCTTGATACGTGCTGATAATTATTCCAGGAATAAAACCAGCGAATAGTAAAAGGAAAGCAATGAAAGTAATATAAATATAAATAACATGAAAATATTTTTGCAAAATAACAGAGAATGGAATCAATAAACTCAGTATGTGATTAAATAATTTATTTTCTAATTTATCCAAATACTGGACTTTTGGGAATTACAACCTATACCATAGATCATTAGACCGTTCATCCATCTTCTATTTCCGCGACAGCCTTAAGTCCACCGTCCACTGAACACACTAGCGCCACCACGGACCATATCTACGACAAATGCTCCATACACATATCGTACATATAACAAAATCGTCCTCGAATTTCCCTAAATCTCAGAACTTTCTTCACATAAATCACACTAAATCAAACAATCGAATACCTTCCTACGTGACTCTACGTAAATCATCCTCCACATTCAGTTATCGCAAACTGAAATTGCATTAAAAGCCGATCAAGTTTACCACGGCGTATCAAACGCATGAAAAATGAGTCACATGCACCTCGATAACACTGTCGGAAAAGTTTAGGTTATGAAAATACCGCGTGCACTATCTTGCGAGAGGAAGAAAACGAAGAAAAGGGAATAACATCGAAGAGAATTGCTTCTCTCGAGATACTACTAGAGAAGCACTATCCGTTCGACCTGCCGGCGCAAACGAGTTAAGATATAACGATCGTATTAAGTGGCCAATAATGTGCAAGAACAAGTACTTCAAGTTGGAGCGAAAGTAATCGCCGCGGAGCAGATAAGGGGTTTACGCTTAAGAGCTGTTGCATAATGACGCTGTGATGTTCCAGGCGCCAAATAATAAAATCATTGGAACACCTATACGATGGCGAGGTTCGTTCTTCGATAAAATACTTAGGAAAGGCCCCTGTCTCACGAGGGGTATCGTCGCTGGCCAATCAGGCCAGCGGGAACGAAACAGGCTGCCACCAGGCTTGCCAAGGCAGCTCCTATAATCTGATTGCTCGATGGCTAATGAGCAACGTCCTCGCATTCCGTTCTCGCCTTTCTTCTCGCCTTTGCGCGTGCCGTTACACGTACACGCGTTTTCAAACTTTTTGAAACACATCCAAACGCCTGGGATCCTTCTTTTGCTAGACAGCAACAGGCGGCTTGACTCGTGTCGAAGACACGGGGCGATACGAGTACGGGTCGTGTACCAACAAAGTGGACCACGAATATCGGTGGCCAGTCGCTTGTCCGAGCTCTCATGGAGGACCAAAGATCGGCAAGAGTTATGCGTGTCAACTGACGAGGAGAGTGCAAATCCTTCGGGTCACTGATTCGGTTGAAACTCTGAAAATTTGTACATTTAGTCACTTGGTTCAAGAATGATAAGGTTTTAGGTTTGAATGAAAGATATTAATTTTATTTCAATTGATTTTAATGCTCCTTTTAGTATACACGTGTTTGTCTTTGCTTCAGTTCTTATATACTAAACACGATGATTCAAGCTTCAGCTCACGCACCGCTCATCCACACATGCACACACTCACATTGTTGTACACGATACTTGGATAGGAGAGGGATATTACAGAGTTACAGTTGCTACCTTTTACAAAGAAGATATGTCATTATAAGGGTAATTACTTGATAGTTTTCGAGACACTTATGCAGGAGTTTTTGCTAAATTAATGCTATACAGATAGAGATCTGTGTGTCTAATAAGCAACTCCTTTTAATAGCATAACAGGTTTATTTAATTAAAATGTTGCACTAAGTTCCTCTCAATTCTAACTCTCAAATACACTATCCTCTATTCACTAGGTCTCGACTGCACACATTCTGCCTTCTGCCTTCTCTATCTTCTGCTTTCTCTGCGCCCTTGCACCCTTATTTGAAGTCTAACACTCTCTCTTTTCATCCTCAAGCTCTCTTTGTTGATTACTCACTTCGCACGCAACCTTGTCTTTGGTGGGCCAGGTGCTCCAGACACTCGGACGCATTCCTAGACTTTCGTTCATTGCTTGCACTCGACCCAGTCATAAATATCTCATTCGTGCAATCCTTGCACGTGATTACTCATCCGTCCACACACACTCCTGGAGTGTGGACTCCCCTAAACGCCTAATTGTAAGTCGAAGCCGAAGTCGCTGTTTATTATTCCCTTGCTAGAGTCCTTTGCTTCTGACAACCCCACATTTATGATTAGAGTTTTACTATTGCCTTTATTACAGATTTATTTGGAATATTTATGAAGTGCCGTTGTGACCTAATGGTGATATCCGAAAATTTCCACGCTGGTGGCAATTTTTATATGTTGCTACTAGGTCACTATGACATTTGATAGCTATCGATAACTATTCGGAAGGAATCTCTAGTTACGAATAAAAATTTATCGATTAGTTGCCCTTATGAAGGTACATTTACTTAAACTGGATGACTAAGTCTACAAACCTGCAAAGTTTCAACTAAATCAATGACTCGAAGGACTTGCACTCTCCTTATAAGAGGAACGAATTACTTTGACTCTTATCATGATAGTTTCCTATGGTTAATTCTGTCGAGCTGTTATGGGATTATACTACTTGCAACTTCCTAGGTTGTCGAGAGATTAGCGATTTTATTGACATTTCTCAGCAATAAAAATATATTTACTTTTACTCCGCGCCTCTCTTGACCGCTGCCCAGCAGCAACTCCTGTGAGTACATTCTTGAAGCGGAGAGTGTGAGGAACAGGAAGCCTTATTTTGAGTAGAAATATTACTCGTACTTGGGAATGCATTTGGTTTTACTTATTTTATAAATACACGCGATCCTTTTGTAAATGAAACATAAATTTTTAATTTTGCGTTCCGTCGTGGTGTGTAATCTTTGGGAACAGTTCACCATAGGCATTTTGGGTTTACTGTCAGTAACTACTTGTTTGACACGTGCCTCCTTGTGTGTAATTCTTAAAGTTGTTATCATTTCAGAATTGTGACAATTGAACGACGAATTAGTAGACAGAAAATTCCGAATATTGAAATCTTTTAGCATTGAGGACCTCGTTGCTAGGAAAACGTAACAGTGGCTACTAAACCTGCATTTGTTCCACGAAACAATGTTTTCAACCATAAAGAAAGACTGTAAAGTAATTTAACACCAATATTACAGATGTAGCACGTTTTAATTACACGGTTAATTAAAAATCGTCAACTGAAAGGATGACAGCATCGTGATCAAGTTGAAAACGAAATGTTAGGAGTCTAGTTAGGTTACCTAAAGGGTTAGGAGTCTAGTTAGGTTACCTAAAGGATCAACCCTTTGCACTCGAGTGGTGGCCCTCAGTCACCATTTGTTTTAAGCCTTTGCACTCGAGGATTTTTTCGTGGTAAAAAGCAACAATTCGAAGCTTCCTTACATTTTTATAAAGGTATCGTTGATACTTTATTTATTTTCATAATAAAATAAGGCGAAAAGCGTGCGTTTACGTGAAAAACGAACGAATAGAATTATTTTATTTTCATATTTCATGTGTAATTATTCTTAACATAGTTATCTTCTTTTATTTGTTATTTAAGTTATAGTGTTCAAATAAATAGCGACTGAGAGACACCTCTCGAGTGCAAAGGGTTTATAATTGAATTGGTTCAGTGGATACTCGAGTACACGGTGAGGTAACGATATAAAACAAATATGAGGACAGGTTTTGGTGTGTTAGCTAGTGTGCTAACTGCTCTGCTGCTTGAATGGAACTGCAAATGAAAAGAGATAGTCAGGATAGTTATGTCCTGCAATGCAATGTCATAATTCTTTTTCTTGTGACACTCGTTATGGCTCTGGCAGCATGAAACATAGACAAATAGCACTATTATATAATAATTTTAATCCTTAAGCGCGGATATTGATAAGGGACATTAAAATATTTAAAAATATTGACGTTTTTTCGGAAATTGGTGCATTTAGAAAGGATCTCGGCAGATTTTGTGAATTATTTCCTTTTTCATGGACTACAATTTGGTTCTTTAGGGTGCGAATGCTTTATTTATATATTTAGGTTTCTTCTTCTTATTAAAAATATTATTTTTGGTTTAGAGAGATATGCAAAAATTTTGCCTCGTATAAAGGTATGTGTGCAAAGAAAAATATTATATACATATGTATTCTCATAGCTTGGAAATTTCATACAAAAATGAATTAATCCATTTCCTTCTTTTTCTTGAGAAAGCCAGAAAGTTCTTATGTTAGGGATCCACTGTTCTTCTCACTCTTGCTACCAATTCTTTTGTAGCATATTTACGTGCAAGTTACACTAAAATTTGTTCGGTAATTTTTGGTATTAAATTCTCAAAAATCAAAATCGAAAGTTTATCGTATGTGAAAAGTTTCGAAGCTTTCAAAACTCGAGGTGCTAACACTGTTTTAGAGGAAATATAGCGTATTTTAAGAACTGAAGTCATGGTAAGATTTGTTCATAAATCTTTCTTGGCCATAATCGAAAAGAATTCGTTCGAAAATATGAGAGTAAAGAAAAATTCCAGAATTTGGAATTACGAAAAGAAGGGGAAATTTCGAATAAATGAAGCAAATATGTGACGAACGATAAGTGGTTGATAGAATAAGATAATACTGTATGAAACGGTATTCAAAATATGTTCCTTTAAAAATCAAAATTTGGAAATTCGTGTAATATTTTATTCGACGAGATATTTTTTCAGCTAATAGAGATAAACGTAGGTACGAAGCGACGAAGGAATTCGCGAGTGAGTGGAAAGAAAAGAAAAAAGGAAACGAAAGGGTCATCTCGAAGAGATGTGGGCGTTGCTTGCGACATGTTCTCGGTAGTTCTCCATCAATTCGATAAAAATAATCGTCCTTATCGTATGCTTTATCGGAAACTTATAAAAAATTTATTGAGAGATTATATTTAACTGATGAACCATTAGCATTATTTTGGAAACGGTCAATAAATATTCTCTTACAGGTTTACTGTTATTTAATTTTCACTGTAATTTCGCTTTCTTCATCCTTTTATACGTTTCATAACTTTGCGTGCGACCAAAAAAGGGCATAGAAGAGAAATTATTTGACAAATTTCTAACTTCGATTACAGGTAATCCTCCTATAACACGATAGATAGGTTTCTAGGAAATGCCATGTCGTATGAAACCGTGTTGTACGAGACCCAAAGCCAGTACAAAAAGGGGGGTTACGTTCCGAAAATTTATTAAAAACAAATTTTTTTTTAATTCTACGTAAACAACTTAATTTTTATTAAAAATATAAATGTATGTACAACACAAAGCACAAAAAAGGAAACAAAAATATTATTTTCATTTAATGCAACTTTAATTTAATAAATTTTTTCGTCGTCACTACTCATGTAGAAGTACAGTGTTGTGCAAAGCTTTTTGCAATTTTCTTATTGCGTTAGAAACCGTGTTATAGGATGTCGTGTTGTAGGAGGGCTACCTGTATATTAATTCGTCAAATTAATTCGATCGTATGAATAGGAGGTTAGGAATTAATTTTGTGCCTTTAGATTTGCATGTTACTTAAAATTTAAATATATTCTCTTGTCATGGTGGGTTTAAAGGAACGTTATCCGTGTTTATGTAACGTTACACGCATATGTGGGCTCGGTGACAAACATAACCTCAAAAATTACCATGTCATTAAGCGACGAAGGGAGCAACGTTTAATTTTCTGTAAGAAGTTAGGAAGCGTGTATTTCAAATAATTATTCCATTCTCAATAACAATGATTTTCATGATTTTTCAATTCGAAACACGTGTAAATTAACTATTTAAATTTTGTAACACATTAAAAAGTGTGTTAATGAGGAAAAAGAAATCAGTATCTTGGATTAGATAGTTAAGTATTGCATATTTAAAGAATTTCTATGGAATTATGAAATTTTTATTTTTATGGAATTGTGGATAATAAATTATGAAGCTGGAAAGTATTTTATTTTTAATTTTCAAAATGTATGTAAAACTCTCGTTACGATACGTCTCTCGATACGTCACTGGTGACATCGAAAAAATTTATATTTAATTACTTAATCATTTTCACGAATCATAATATGTATCCTAATTATTCCATAAAATGCATCTGTATTTGAAAAATTCAATATAGATACATAACTCCTATATTTCGTATAATTAGAGTTATTATACAACTATACTACTATATTATAGATTATACTACTATACTACTATATCGCTATATTACTATACTACTATAATACTGTTATATTTCATAAAACACTAAATAAATTATTTTATAAGTTTTGGAACAGAAGATAGATAGATATTTACTAACTTTATATTATTAATTTAGCAGTATTATATATAGTAATTTATTCCAATTCTTTGTATCAGCTTAAAGAGACAGTGATTACTCAAAGCGTTCAACTCTTCAACTTCGTTTTCCAACAAACTTTTTACATTTTATATTAAATGCAACATATTATTTTTACACGTAATTTTATATTTTTTATTATCTACATACACACTATGTTATTTTCTTTCTACCACTAGAATATCCTACCATCAGCTTCCAATTTCTCACTAACCAAATAATTAATCTCAATAAATACCTGACAATACCTACTTCGATATCTAACATTTCAAACCTGAGATACGAGTAAACACAGTTCTATCTCTACCTAATACTGCCTAATCTATCCAAAAGACGTTTCTAAAAAATTTCTTACATTTTATACTAAATATACATATTATTTACATAGATAATTTTATATTTTGTATTATCTATATATAACCTATGTTAATTTCTTTCTACCACCAAAATAACTTACTATCAGCTTCCAATTTCTCACTAAACAAGAAATTGATCTCAACAAGTACCTGACAATACCTACTTTGATATCTAACATTTCTCTCAAACCTGAAACACAAATAAGTACAGTTATATCTCTACCTAATTTTACGTAATCTATCCAAAAGTCGTTTCTAAAAAATTTCTTATATTTTGTACTAAATATCCATATTATTTGTACACATAATTTTATATTTTTTATTATCTACATATGTCGTATGTTAATTCCTTTCTACCACCAAAATAACTATCAGGTTCCAATCTCTAATCAATCAAACAATTAATCAAAATAAGTACCTGACAATACCTACTTCGACATCTAACATTTCAAACCTGAGATACGAGTAAAGACAGTTCTATCTCTACCTAATACTGCCTAATCTATCCAAAAGACGTTTCTAAAAAATTTCCAACATTTTGTACTAAATATACATATTATTTGTACACATCATTTTATATCTTTGATTATCTATATATACCCTATGTTAATTTCTTTCTTCCACCAAAATAACTTATTATCAGCTTCCAATTTCTAATCAACCAAACAATTAATCAAAATAAGTACCTGACAATACCTACTTCGACATCTAACATTTCAAACCTGAGATACGAGTAAAGACAGTTCTATCTCTACCTAATACTGCCTAATCTATCCAAAAGACGTTTCTAAAAAATTTCCAACATTTTGTACTAAATATACATATTATTTGTACACATCATTTTATATCTTTGATTATCTATATATACCCTATGTTAATTTCTTTCTTCCACCAAAATAACTTACTATCAGCTTCCAATTTCTCGCCAACCAAACAATTACTGACAATACCTACTTCGATATGTAACATTCTACAAACACAATTCTATCAAAGTACCTAATTCTGCGTAATCTACCCGAAAGACAGAAATACTCTCGATATCCGCCTCAATCAGCAAGCAATTCGATGCCGAGAAAGTGTGGAAAATCCAAATATACCTTTGGTAGGCGTCTAGATCGTATCACGTGACAGACGAAAAGCGCGCGAACCGTTGCCCCGGCTGCGGTTATCTATATAGCTATAGCCTAAGTCCCTAAGACGACGTTATTTGCATGAACCGTTCGCGCGAACGCGTGTAACTGAGCTTAAACGAATCCTAAATGAAACGGTCTAACGATATTAAACCTGTCTGTCAACGGGCTGTCGAGATACGATCGCGGCCGAGGGTCGTAAACGGCCGAGGCGCACCTTTGTAACTTGGCCAACATCGAACGAGTCTCGTCGATTTGTTTTACGAGCCATTTTGCCATGCTTCGCGCCCTCATCGTTCTCTCGTCATCTCGTAATCGCCGTCATCATCATTATCGTCGTTGATCTCCCGTTCTCCACCGGAGTCTCTTTCCTCGCAACGGGCGAAGAGATTGCGACCTCTCCTCGCAGGCTGCTCCTGCGATCCCAGACAACATCTTAAGTTGGCATCTCTTCCTCTCTTTCTCGCTCCTGGCGCCATGTTCCCGATTTACATGTACGGTGTAACGCGGAAAATCGTGATTTGCAAGTAGATACCCGGCGTGGAAAATAAATGACCGCTTTTTTCCTAGCACGTTCGCTCCGCTCGGAGATAAGGTCTTCAGCTTTCCATCGTGGCTCAGCTGTGCTCACTGCCCCATTCGTCTGCATTAATAATCAGCCGATTCGATTAATTTCATTCAATTTTCTTTTCGGCAAAAAGAAACGGGGATGATAGTTCGTTTCGGAATAGGTGGCGAATCACGAGTACCCATTACAGGATATTACAACGTAGGGAGGGTATGATGGGACATGGTGATTATGTTTGTAACTAGAGATTATATTCATTTTTCTTTGCTGTTCCTGATCATCTGAATTTAATAAAAAATTGGAGATTATAGTTATTGGAGATTTTTCTTATAATAAAATTATTTTTAATCCTTTTTAATTTTTCTTTAATTTGTTATTATTATTATACACAGTGTTTACGTTTGTAACTAGAGATTAAATTCATTTTTCTTTGCTGCTCTTGTCTGTTTGAGTGTAATCAAAAATTTGGGATTATAGTTATTGGAGATTTTTCTTATAATAAAATTATTTTTAATCTTCTTTAATTTTTCTTTAATTTGTTATTGTTATACATAGTGTTTATGTTTGTAACTAGAGATTAAATTCATTTTTCTTTGCTACTCTTGTCTGTTTGAGTTTAATAAAAAATTAGAGATTACAGTTATTGGAGATTTTTCTTATAATAAAATTATTTTTAATCTTCTTTAATTTCTCTTTAATTTGTTATTATTATTATACATAGTGTTTATGTTTGTAACTAGAGATTAAATTCATTTTTCTTTGCTACTCTTGTCTGTTTGAGTTTAATGAAAAATTTGAGATTATAGTTATTGGAGATTTTTCTAATAATAAAATTATTTTTAATCGTTTTTAATTTTTGTTTAATTTGGTATTGTTATAGCAGCTGTATAATAGTTAGAGTAATAACAGTATTATAATATTTAGAATTATATTTTCTGGTTCTTATGGGTGAAGACCTACTGCTAGGTTAAATGATTGAATCTAAAATATGGCTTTAAAGTCTCGGAGCAGAGTTTCTTCTGAATATATGATTGTCATAAATGCTATCACGAGATATTCTAGAGACATTAAAAAAAATCTCGTTTGGAGAATCTCGTGCGAGTTGGAAACGAACTACAAACCTTGAAAGATGGAGGTACAAATTTTTAACAAAATATTTAATAACTATATTTCCACTTTTCTAAAGCAGTAAATGTCTAGATTATTTATAATCGAGAAACCTAGACTATTTCAACGTTATTTATTTCTATAAAGTATTAACTTTATCTTTAGAGTTATTAAAAATGTCGAAATGACTTCATACAGGATTCTCATTTATGGAATTACTGAAAATGTGCAGCTCATTCCATCAAAGTTAATATCCATTTTTATCCAAATTCTATCACTTCAATAATTATTATTATCTATATAAATATATTAAAATTTAATTACACATTACAAATTGATAGTTATAATTGATAATTAAAAGACAGAGCAATAGAACCTCTATTACATAAATTAATTAGGAGACAAAAATATTCAGTGAACACTGTTCACATAAGAAAATTTTTACACAATTTTAATATTAAATAAGCAGTTAGCATTCGTTCAAATATTAATTTAATATTTAAAGCAAAATTGAATGAA
This sequence comes from Eufriesea mexicana, assembly GCF_001483705.2. NCBI lineage: Eukaryota > Metazoa > Arthropoda > Insecta > Hymenoptera > Apidae > Eufriesea > Eufriesea mexicana. Next base: position 360,309 of record NW_016908695.1, on the reverse strand, counting down.
GCGAATGTTATCTATTAATAAATAATATTATTCGTCAAATACAAAAACAAATACACACAAAAGCATTCAAACGTCACTAAAGGAATTAAAAAAATCAAATTCGTAATGATTAATTTTGTAAAATCATAGTTTTACATTATATTTTTTTCACATTTTATATATTTAACTTTCATGATTATGTCATATATTGTTTCAATCTCCTATACTACTATTTTTGCAATATTATAACTATTATTATTATTTATTATTGTTAACCAGACTAATATTAAATTGTAACTATAATATTACCTTACTATTATTATTTATTATTGTTATATCACCATACCAATATTAAATTGTAACTATAATATTACCTTATTATTATTATTATTATTATTATTATTATTATTATTATTATTATTATTATTTCGATACAATATACTGTAAATAGATTTCACCTTGCAGAAGTTCTTCATATATATTTATACACAACTCCTTATGTGTTCATATATACTTTAATTAGAAATATACTGCTCATACAATCAAAGTTCCAATGTACCTATATTTTGAACTAAATTTGCATTTGCAATCATGCGCGAAGAAAAAAAGTTTTCTTTTTATATTTTGTTAAAAATTCGTATTTCAAATTTCACTATTCAACGCAGAAGCATCTGGAGAATTTCGAAGTTGATTAAGGTTATACATACATATACGTAATGTCGCATAAACACGGTATGCAAATGACCGCCGCTTTAAATAACACGATAAGTGACACGTCTATTTTACATTTACGCGTCCGGGGTAAATGCACGGCAATATATAACAGAATCGAAGACTTTGATTGGCTCTCGTTAAACGGGAATTGATAAAACGTGAAACTGTACCATGACCCTATAACCAGAAGCATCTGCCATACAATTGCGAGGGTAGACGTGGCGTGCATCGCAGTGGCGCCCGATAACATCTGTAAGACGGAAACCGGTACCTTGAGTACAAGTTCTCGCAATTTCAGCCATAAGAGAAAATGTGGTTAACGTATCGTATCGAAATGGCGGTCTTTAACGCATCCATCGAAAAATTATATCGCTACACGGTAGATTTTCGGCTGTAAAAGTAATGTTACTTTGAAACTCCGTGCACGTGCTTGCGGAGTCCAGCGCGTGAAATACCGATTACGATCGGCTGGTGTTCGTTAAAATAATTTGTATAAGAATCGATATAAGGTTATCCATAATTCAAGAGCTTCTTTTTAATTTCGTCCTTAAATTCAATATTTTTTAACCCTCCTTTTTAACCACACCGATTAATCCAAGTCCGGGTCTTTTATTATACGACATTTATATATACATATGTACAAAATTGAAAGTACCAAGTGAAATTTTATTACAATATTTACGCGGTCGGTTTCAATTTCATACTTTATGTTTTTCTTTAATGATGTCAATTAGTTAGTTGAAGTTCAGATCGTTTACCATATTATGGATATATATAACATGTATATACAAATTAAATATATACGAAATTTTGTAGGTTAATAATAAATTAATTTATTCCTTAAATTTAACTCTGCCGTGTATTTTTCTTTATTAATAATATCAATTAATTAAAGTTTGCATCATTTACTATATATATATTTACTATATATAATATAATGTAAAATTGTTTTTAATTTAATTCTGAAAGTTAATATTGTTCAATGTTTTTCTTCGACAATATCGATTAATCGAGGTTCGAATCCTTTATCACACAGTGAAATTTAAAAAATTGTTTTCAATTTCATTCTTAAACTTATTACAGTCAAAAAATTAAAAATTTATTTTCAATTTTGCTTCGTTTACTATATATAATGTAATCTAAAACGCTCTTTTTAATTTAATTCTGAAAATTAGTATTATTCAATGTTTTTCTTCGACAATATCGATTAATCGAAGTTCGAATCCTTTATCACACAGTGAAATTTAAAAAGCTATTTTCAATTTCTTTCAATTTCATTCTTAAATTTATTATTGTTCAATGTCTTCTTTTAATGATATCGATAGATTGAAATGTAGATCGTTTTGTATATAATATTTACAAAATATATGGAATATATATTTTATATATATATAAATATATATAATATATGGAATACATGGAATATATATAAATGTATGGAATTTAATAATAATTGAGAATTTTCTACATTTAATCCTTAAATTTATTACTTCTTTTTTCAAAAATATCAGTTAATTCGAGTTGAGATAATTTCCCATATAACGTAACTTAAAAAATTGTATTTCATTTAATTCTTAAATTTAATATGCCTTAATATTCCCCATTTTTAACGATATCGATTAACCGCATTTAAAATCATTTAACATACAATACACTTAACCAACAAATTTACGAGGAATGTAATATTTACATAATACTTCTCTCCACATACACTGCACTGAATTGTTTCGATACTTTTATAAAAGTATCGATTTCTCGTTTAATATATCCAACATTTTATTAATGCGAGTAATTTCATTAATGCAAAGCAATTTCCAACATCAACTTCATTTCGACATTTGCACGAATCGCTTCGTATTATACGAAAAGCTCTCGGAGGGACGAGAAAGATTGCAATTTATCTGAAGAACGAAACAACGGAAATTATTATTTATAGATTCCTCTTATTAAAATCCGGATTATTCTCTAAGGCATGAATTTTCCAGCGTATACTATTGCAACGAATTTGCATGTAACGCTTTAAACCCGATACGGAAATCGACACGATCGAGCCTCGTGAATATTCATTGCCCCTTTTCAGTGTTGCGTAATCCAGTTTTCAATTATTCGGTTAGAAATCGGCGTGCCAGTGCGAAGCAGTAAACCTCGAGCACCGAGGGTAGCGTAGACAACATTAAGTACAAATGTGAGCGCATGAGCGTGCTTCATGGCGGGGCTTGGGTCCGCTGAACCGACCATAATAACAATAATGTATGTTTATTGCGCGTGCCGGTAATGTTTATTATAATAACAGTAGCGGGTCTTTATAACCGTTTCGCATAATGGAATTAGGTCCTGGGTGGTTACCAGCCGCGCTCAATCATCTCGATGCTCTTTCGTATTCCGCGTCTCGTCTCCGCTGCGCGCGCAATCGGCCATTGCTATCGCCAGTGGTACCAACTAATAACCACAACGACGTCGCGACACCTTTTTATTACTATGCCGCGTTAATGGCACCGGTCATCCCTTCTTTCCTTTTTCCCCGCTCGTTTTAATAAGTTTAGCATAATCACTCGTGATACCGATTACGTGCTTTACCAATTAGGCTCGAGGTTATGTTTACTCGTGTATCTCGAGAGTAGTCCCGTATAAAACTGTTTTTGTTCCGTCCTTTATTTCTTGGGCCTCTTTGGTATACTTTCTGCAACGGGTGTTCATTAATCGGTGTACGATGTTGAAACGGAATTGATTCGTAGGTGCCATTTAATTAAATACAAATTGAAATTTTAATCGTTGACTAGGAGGAAGGGATGTTGGGGGGGGCCTGTTTTCGTTTATGTGGTTTATTTATGGAGATGTTTCCAAGTTATCTCGTTTTCATTCAAATCGTATGTTTTTATCTGTGTTTATACGAGGCAGGTTATTTGTCGGAATATTTCGAAAGTTTATTCATTTTTATTTGTTTGTCTATGTTCGTGGCGTAGTTTACCCGTGAGAGTATTTTGAAAGTTACTTCAGTTTTATTCGAATGATAGATATAACAGTAGGGAAGAAGTAGGAAACTACTTTAGAAACTAATTTTATCAATAACAATTGCATCTATAAAACTTTATTTTTCTTAGATATGAAAACAAATTTTAGGTTAGAGATAAAGTAATTCAATTTATTTAATATTTAAAGTTCAGTTTTATTCAAATGATAGATATAACAAGAGGGAAGAATAGGAAACTACTTGAGAATTTTATCAATAACAATTGCATCTATAAATATAAAACAAATTTTAGGTTAGATATAAAATAATTCAAATTATTTAATTTTTAAAGTTCAGTTTTATTCGAATGATAGATATAACAAGAGGGAAGAATAAGGAACTGCTTTACAATTTTATCAATAACAATTGCATCTATAAAACTTTATTTTTCTGTCCGATTCATATTCTTAAATATGAAAACAAATTCTAGGTTAGAGATAAAATAATTCAATTTATTTAATTTTTAAAGTTATTTCAGTTTTATTCGAATAATAGATATAACAAGAGGGAAGAATAAGAAACTGCTTTACAATTTTATGAATAACAATTGCATCTATAAAACTTTATTTTTCTATTCGATTCATATTCTTAAAAATGAAAACAAATTTTAGGTTAGAGATAAGATAACACAATTTATTTAATTTTTAAAGTTCAGTTCTATTCGAATGATAGATATAACAAGAGGGAAGGAATAGGAAACTACTTTAGAAACTAATTTTATCAATAACAATTCCATCTATAAAACTTTATTTTTCTGTCCGATTCATATTCCTAAATATGGAAACAAATTTTAGGTTATGGATAAAATAATTCAATGAATTTAATTATTTTTATAGATTAATTTGTTATCTATTATTATATTGATAGATAATATTATAAAAGATTGTTTTCTTTTTTAGTATATCTGTTTTATATATATTTTATGGGAAAGGAATAAGGTGTTACTATAGAGGTCTGTTTTTCGATAAATTATATTCATGCTTATTCGAATCAGAAGCCATATATTACAGTGGAACACCAATTACCCGGAACTAGGCGAGAGCTCGATGTCAGTCTGTCAAATCGATAACAATACGCAAGTCATCGATTATCCAGAGCAAAGCTGTAGATAAAGGGAAACGTCGGCAAGATATTAATCACATGCCAATTGAATATAATCTTCCGTAATGTCAGAATAGTCAAACTATTATAGTAAATCAGACCAAATTTAAATAATTTACTTCATAACGTATTATTCAATTTTAATTGACACACGGATATTTACATTTAAATATTTTATATACATATTCGATAATTTTGCAATATTTATTTTAAAAAATTAGAGGTAAATTATTCATAAATATATTTTCTTAAATAACTTTGGAAGTTAGGATGTAATCCCAATTTTAACCCTTTGGACTCGAAGATTTCTTCCTTGTGAAGATGCAATTAGAAGTTCCTCTTAGATTTTTATAAGCTCACTGATACTCCTTATGCCAAAATTAGAAAAAGAAAATCGTGAATTTGCGTGAGAAACGAACGAATATAACAATTTTATTTCGATGTTCTTAATATAATTATCATCATTCGTTATTCAAGTTATAGCATTAAAACAAACGGTGACTAAGAGTCACTTCTCGAGTGCAAAGGGTTAATTAAATTTGACATACAATTTAATAAAAAGTGTTTATAAAATATATATTTCTACAGCTAAAGTAATATACAATTTAATGCAAGTTTCGTTAAAGTTCACTGAAACAATTTTCTATACTACTACATTTAGCAACATTTATATTTGAAACTAAATTTGTATAGATCTAAATGCAGTGAACCATGTAATTACTTTATATCTCATCTACTATCAATTTCAAAATATTTTCAAAATTGTATTCTTTCACATTACAAGTTTCAAAATTTTCATTAACAACTTTTCAGGTGACAAATATTTCTGTGCGAAATAAAAATTTACACGTAAAATTCCACATTATTAATCAACTTTGAGGTAAATATTTTCCAAAAATTTCGTTTCTCTTCAAACAAAATAATTTTATTAACACAAGATTGTCATTTCCTCGTTGTATAAATCAAATTAATATTTTTAATGGCATCTAAATTATTTTTGCTATTAATCTTGTTAAAGGGGTTAATACGCAAGGAAGAGTAGTCAGTGAAAAACAGTGGGGAAACTGTGTATATCTTTATTCAACGGGCGAATGGTTAAAACAGAACTGTTCAGGGCCTCGCAGGTCAAAAATCGTCTTCAGAAGACTGGTGGCAAAAGACAACTGATGACAAAAGACAAAACATTGGGGGAAGGGATAGCCCCCACACCGCTGGAATCTAGAGTTTGCTTCACAATTTAATTTTACCATAACAAATCTTTTATAATAACAAAAGAAGTACACTGAGATCTCTATTTTATTGGTACTTATTGTTACAAATCAAGTAAATATCAACAATAAGATTATAACCTATATCATATTTAGAAACGAATTATACTAACCTCCAAAACGTTCAAAGCAGACACATATACCCCACTCCCAAAAGCTCGTCAAAGATAACACGAAAACCCATCGAAAACTGCAAAAGGACGAAAAAGGAAGAAGCCCCTTTTCCACTCGCAGGGTCCTACATACGATTCAGAGGTTCTAACATTCGAAGACCAATTAGGCGGAGCTAAAAAATTGACCGAATCCGCTAACAATAGTTACCCGGTCTCTGGACGATCAACTACTCGCGAGCTTGCCCAGGGGATCGATGTTTGCGAGGAGACGTAGCGATTTGTAACAATTACGATCTGATCTGCGAGAGCAGATAGTAACCTGTGGTAAGGCAATAACCCTATGTCATTCCGAGGCTGAGACACGAGCTTGTAGAGCAGCATGTAGGAGAGCAGAGCCTCGGAAACGCTCGGTGTCCGGTAATCGTGTTAGGGTGTAACGGTGCCACCCCATTCTCGTCTCTTCCATCGTTATCCCGTCCGTTAAAGCCGCGTATAACCGTGATCCGTTGGTCCAAACCGTCTCCTTCGAGAATGATATTTCCCAATCGGTCATGCCTTGGAATTTCGCCACGTGTGTCTCGCGAGCTCCTGTATTACGATGAATAGAACGCTAGGCAGATCAGGAAGACACCTCGGGCGGGCACGCATCCTGGAGACGTGAAACCGCAGGAGGATGACCTTCGTTACTATTTAAAGCACGCTCGTAAAACTTCTTTCTTTAGCTTGAGGAAACAGACACAGCACCGGGGGCCGTTATCCTTGCTGAAGGAACGCGGGGGGAGAAAAGGAAGAG